>NC_080671.1:281987593-282122593 GCF_030247195.1 Topomyia yanbarensis
ACTCATTGTATGAATTTAAAAACCTATTATTTCATTTTTTGCTTTATTTTTTTATTTCGTTCGTTTTGTTGATTTCTTTAATTTATTCAGTTTATTCGAGATTTTATTCGTGCAATACTAGAAACTGTTTTCATCCCACCTCTAGTTGGGTGCATACTTCTCGTGAGTTCTGTAAACTAATCCAATAGTGAAATTTGTAAGAAATGTCTCATCTCACTGCTAGGTGGATTAAATCGGTTTTTTTATGAAAATCGACTTTTTGGGACTTTGCCGATTTCGCACCTTTTTGCCTTTCTCAATAGAAAGGTATTGCAATTGCTCTGAAAACCGACTTTTTAACGGAGGTCCGGAGGGCCGAGTGACATATACCATTCGATTCAGTTCGTCGAGTTCGGCAAATGTCTGTGTGTGTATGTATGTGTGTATGTGACCGAAAACGTCACTCATTTTTCTCAGAGATGGCTGAACCGATTTTGACAAACTTAGTCTCAAATGAAAGGTGCAACGTTCCCATAGGCTGCTATTGAATTTCTAATGGATCCGATTTCCGGTTCCGGAATTACAGGGTGATAAGTACGAACACGCAGAAAATGTCGATTTTAATAAATTCTGCAATGAATGTATAAAGGTGAATTTTTTTTTCCAAAATATGACCACAACTGCTTCGATTTATAGTATTAGGTCACTAACATCCATTCAAAGTCTATTTGGCCACATTGGCCACCATCATCGGTTCCGGAAGCCCCGGCGGAAGTATCTAAATTCAGAATAACAGTTACATCGGTTTCTTGGAGATGGCTAGACCGATTCCACGAAACTTGGCCTCAAATGAAAGGTATTGCGTCCCCGTAAATGGCTATTTAATTTCATCCCGATCCAAATTCCGGCTCCGGAGTTACAGGTTGTGACGTGCGATCACATAGCAAATTGTGATTCAAACCGATACTCCGATGAAAGCAAAAATGGTAAAAATTTCGCTAAAATGTCTCTCAAACAACTTAAATTTGCTGTTCTAGGTCACCGACGGCCAACCAAACTTTCGTTGACTACATTGACCACCATAGACGGTTCCGGAAGTGCCCGGGAAAAGTGGCCATCTTTCAAAATTTACGAACTCACATCAGTTTCCCGGAAATGGTTGGGCCGATTTTCACAAACTTAGTCCCAAATGATAGCTATAATATCCCCATAGGTGTCTATAAAATTTCGTACGGATCGCTTATATGGGTCCGGAAATATAGACTAAATCGTCCGGTCACATATGAAATTCCCATATAAGCCGGAACTCAAATTTTTTTTTCAAAGGGGGGACCCCATGAAATTTCAGAAATCGAATTCGTATTTTTGATGCCAAACATCTTTAAAATGCATGAAACGTCGAGATTTTATGTTATCTCGAAAAATTTTTTTTTATAAAAATCGACTTTTTGGGACTTTGCCGATTTTGCACCTTTTTTCAGTTCAATATTACCGTGGCTGTTTTTTCTTTTTCAAAATTTTAGAACTCGAATAATGATTTATTTTCCTGTATATAGTTGTCATGTGATGTATAATAATAAAATGTAATATATACACTTAAAAGCTTTTAATGAATATAAACAACGCACACATTCTCGTGATTCATGATTGAGAAAGGCACAATTGCATCGCTAGGTAGATTAAAATAGGTTTTTCAGTTCAATATTACCGTGGCTGTTTTTTCTTTTTCAAAATTTTAGAACTCGAATAACGATTTATTTTCCTGTATATAGTTGTCATGTGATGTATAATAATAAAATGTAATATATGCACTTAAAAGCTTTCAATGAATATAAACAACGCACACATTCTCGTTATTCATGATTGAGAAAGGCACAATTGCACCGCTAGGTGGATTAAAATAGGTTTTTTTTTTATCAGTAAGGCATCTGACAACGTACTTCTGTAGTTATTGCACTGTTCAGCAGCGTAGTATTTTATATAGGAGAGTACACTCACGTTTTTTACGCGGTATTTTTTACGTGAATTTTGAAATTTACGCGGTTTTCATTTACGCGTTTTTTTTGAAATTTATGCGGTTTTCATTTACACGGCCTGTATCCCCTGCGTAAAAAAACCTGAGTGTAATTGCATCGAAAACAATCACATTCCCAGCAGAACTTTTTGTTTTCTAATTTCAAACACTTTTGTTTCGTACTGCACACAACGGAAAATTTTAAAACAGAACTTACTGTCTCAAGAACCTTGCGATGACGCTTGGTAGGGAACGCAAACATGATACCGCTTATTGTACCGTCCGGACGAGCATGTTACTCGTGTGGTAAGCGAGCACCCACTGATACAAAACAAGCTCGCGTGACCTGTATATATAACATTCCCGTATGTAATGAAACGCTTACATGCTCCTTTTTGACGGCTCTGCGTGAGATGTGCTTGCAAATTGCGCAATTTCCTCGCTGTTTTCGAAGGATTTTCTAAAAATCCTTGTTTTGGTTTATTTATAGTAGTCGCACTAATTCCGAAATTTAATACGAAATACGTGCACGAATTTCCGATCAGATTGTGGAAAAATATTGCGATTTCGATCAGTAGAACGGAAGATATTCGCATTTCAAACCTGGGAAAATTTCTCAACTGAAATTTTTGAAACGGGACCCCATATTGAAACGTTAGAAGTATTCTACTTCAAAAAAGGGAGTGAATGGTCTGTTCATGCCGAGGCAGGCTTGGCGCAGCGACTGGCAACCGCGTAAGGGGTAAACCCAAAGTCAGCCTCACATGGTACGGTAGAGGCTAGCACAAAAGTAAGCCTAGCAAGGAATGAAAAAGGTGAGCACACAAGTCAGCCCCGCATGGTATGTCAGAAGTGGGGCCTAAGAAAAATGTCCCACATGGGATGCCAGGGGGAGTGACAGAGCTATAATAGAGTGGCACGATCGAGAGTGAACCAGGTGATAGGGTGAGCACCCAAGTCAGCCTCACATGGTATGGGTGAAGCGAGCACAAAAGTAAGCCTAGCAAGGAATGAGTAAGGTGAGCACACAAGTCAGCCTCTCAAGGAACGAAAAAGGTGAGCACAAAAGTCAGCCTCATGTGGAGTGGAGAGTAAATCAAGGTGCGATAGAGAGAGCACCCAAGTAAGCCTCATATAGGACGTATGAACGCGTGAGTGAGAGTACAGGCATCCCCCCAGAAATAATACCAAGAGGTAGTTCCTGGGAGGAACGATGGCGGAGCCCAATGGAGTTTAGTCTGTATTAATGGCAGCGTCTCCATTCGAGGCCGACACGCCCCCATTACACCCCGTGTGGTAGCTGGATACCTACCAATAGCACGTGTACTGGGCTAGGACATAATGGTCTTCACCATTGTAAAAAAAATGGTGCTTACGCTGACACTTAACGCACGTTCCATTGGAAGAACAGTCTGATCCGCGATGTCCCTTCCTAAGACAGTTGAAGCAAACGTTCCTTTCTTGCACCTTCGCGAGTCGCCGGGGAACGGACATGGCTAAGAACTGGGTACACCTGAACCCTTTGTGCTGGAAAACACCGCAGAACTCGCACTTGAACTTTGACTCGCTGGCGGACGTGGTAACCAGTGAGTGCTGACCAGTACTCTTAACAGACTTCTTTGCTGGTTGGTTCTCTTTTGAATTGGAGCTTTCACATCTCTCCAAGATGAAACACTGCTCCTTCAGAAACTTGATGGAACATGCCTCGAGCACTCGTCCACTAGGGCTCTTAACTCTTTACCGTTTTCATTTGCCATTTTTCTGAGACTGAAGAGGCCATGGATATGAGTTCCTACCATGTGTCGTAGGTTCGCATAACGTTCCTGCAGTATCTCCCAGGCATGCTTGTAATTGCCATCGTTGATCGTCTTGGTATCAATAATTCCAGCGGCACTGTCCACCAGGGCCTTGTCTAGGTGGTAAAGCTTAATGGCGGGAGGGTCGGCTGTGTTATCTATCAGGTCTCTGAACACCACTTTGAACTTTGACCAGTTTTCGTACTTACCGTCGAAAGTCGGAATCGGTACCTTCAACGGTTGCTGAACCATCACTGGGTTCCGAAGCGCAGCGGCTACGTTTGGGTTGGAACATACTGGGGCAACACTTAAACGCTCCATATGGTCTTCCAAAGCCATTAGTACTTGATCGTGGAGCTCATCAAATATCAAAAAATGTGCATCATGCTCTTCTCTACTTGAGGATAGAATTAGAGGAAGCATCTTCTCCTGAATGTCGTGGTATTCTTCATGCGCCGAGTCTATCTTCTTTGCATAGACTCGCAGTTGAGAAGATGGCACCTCATCGTTTTCATGCAATATGTTTAAAATTCTAGTTAGCTTACCCTTTGCCAGCCCACGCTGGTGGACGAATACTTCTACCTGTTCCATGATCAATCGTTGCGCTTTTTGATCTTCTTAACGCTAGTTGAAGGTAAATTACTGGTAATCGGTGTTGCAGCAGGCGGATTGCTTCCTGCAGACGAAGTGAACTCTTGGTGCTTGATGGGTGTTCGCTTCAGCGGCATGACACTGAGGAACGACTAAAACCCGGCATTGGTAACCGGAGCTGATCTTAACAGCCTTTTCACTTAACTTCTGGAACCACTTTTCCAAATACGTCACTGCTTGTTCGATTCTTCTTCTTTTCCACCTCACTTAACTTCTCTTCAATCGTTTATTGTCACTTATTTTTCCATTGTGCCCGTTCCGAAGCAAACTTCACGAGACATCCTAAGCCAGTCACCACCAAACACTGTACTGCACTCAATCCGGTTCGAGTGGACCAAAATGTCGTCGCCGATTTCTCAAGGCTAACGAACACGTGGGGAATCTGTCCCGAAGTAAATTAACACGGAAGTGGACTGTATACACTTTGGTAGAAGGGAAAAACATGGCGGAACACGGGAATTTCTTTCCTTGCATTCTGGTAACGGACAACAATAATTAAACAACTTTTAAGTTCTTATTCAATTATTATTCACATCTACTTCATTTATATTAATCACTTATTCACTGTATAGATATTATTCACTTGTTATCCATCACACGACTTGAATTTGAATGAGAACGATTAACTTATTTGTACGCTTTTTATACCAAATCCCACAAAATGGCTTCCTTGTCGTCAGCGGAAACACAAAGTGCGCTCTATCTCTTCCGGAACGGCAAAAAATTAAAGGGTTGTGTACAGGGCACGACCACGGTGACATTAAAAATATAGCTTTTTTCAAGAGCGTGCAAATGAATTTTATCTATCACACATATCGACACTCGTTCTTGTTCACTCGCCTGTTTTCATATGTTACAATTTGCTATATACCCTCCCCATTAAAACATAATTTATTGAAGGTCTTTTAACGGTAATCTATTAATTAATCAAGTATCTCACTAGGTGATTGGCATTATTTGGCTGATCCATCTAGTAAAAATAGGCTGGTTAAGCGGCACGAGTCAGATTCCTGTCGTGTTGCATTTGATATTGCTGGGAGCAATACATCAAAGCGTTTCAAGTTATCAGATGCGCGAACAGTAGGAAGGTTGCTTCTCCCATCGCAAACAATGTGATATCATGAGTTAGCGGCAAAATTTCCGCATCTTCGAGGACTTCCGTTGAACGATTACGACAAAGTGGAACCAAAGCTTTTGATCGGTCTCGACCACCTGAAGCTCACAGTCCCGCTGAAGGTTAGAGAAGGAGGATGGCATGATCCGATAGCTACTAAATGTCGCTTGGGTTGGAGCATATATGGTTGCTCTCAAACCGTAACTGGACGAGTCCTCAGTGGAGTTCACGTTGCGGGGAAAATCGAACCTGATAAAGAGCTCAACGAACTAGTTCGTGAATTTTTGGCTGTGGACAATGCCGTAGTTACTTGCCCATCGAGTCGGATGATGACAAACGAGCAAGGATTTTGTTGAAAAGCTTAACTAAAAGGATCCCATCAGGCTTTGATACTGGGCTGCTGTGGAAGGAAAATGATATACGTTTTCCCCATAGCTACGGAATGGCTTATCGGCGTCTTCAATCGTCGGAGAAAAAACTTGGTAAGGACCCTCAACTGTACGACTGCGTTCGTCAACAAATCATCGAGTACCAAGATAAAAGATATGCACATAAAGCTTCGTGTCGTGAGTTGTCCACCACCAGATCTGAAAACATCTGGTATCTACCACTAGGAGTGGTGGTAAACCCGAAGAAACTCAACAAGGTTCGTCTGATTTGGGACGCTGCAGCTAAAGTAGAAGGAGTGTCGCTGAACGCGGATTTGTTAAAGGGGCCGGATATGATAGCTTCACTACCAGTAGTACTGAGTCAATTTCGTTTGTACCGTTATGCTTTGGCAGCTGACATCAAAGAAATGTTTCACCGTATTCGAAATCGGTTTCAAAGATTCCTGTGGCGCGATACTATTGAATTTGAACCACAGGTATTCGTAATGGACGTTGCAATACTTGGGTCAACATGTTCGCCATGCTCCGCCCAATATATTAAAAATTTGAATGCTGAAGCGTTTTCGCAGCAGTACTTACGAGAGACAGAAGCCATAATTCCCTACCACTACGTAGACGACTATCTAGACATTTCCGGCACAATTGACGAAGCTGTACAGGTGGGAAGCAACGTGAAGATGATTCATGCCAAAGGGGGTTTTGAAATCCGAAACTTCATGTCCAATTCGGAGGAGACAATGGAACTAATAGAATCGAACTCTGCACAAACATACCGTCAATTGACGGTGGAGAAATCTGACATGACGCAAACGGTGCTAGGGATGAAGTGGATTCCTAGTAGTGACGACTTCACATATATATTTGAAATAAACAGCTGCTGGGGAAACGTTCTCGAGGACGCGTATGTACCGACGAGTTCTTCGAGTGATCATGAGTTTTTTTGATCCACTGGGATTGGCTGCATTTTTTTAGTGCACGTAAAAATACTCATGCAGAATATTTGGGCTTCTGGCATCGGTTGGGATGATCACATCAGCGAAAAGCTCTTTGGTAGATGGAGAGATTGGGTTAACCTATTCCCAAAGTTGAACAACCTTCGAATTCCTAGATTCTATTTCCCTGAAGCAAACCAGGAAACGTATTCTTCCCTGCAAATCCATATCTTTGTGGATTCCAGTGAATCGGCATACGCTAGTGTCGCCTACTTTCGGGTAATTAGTACAAATGGATCATTAGCATCGTTAGTAGCGGCTAAATCAAAGGTTGCTCCATTTAAAATGCAAACAATTCCAAGGCTCAAACTGCAGGCAGCTGTTCTAGGAACTAGACTACTGAGCAACATATGTTCTATGCCTTCCCTTTCCATTACACAGCGTTTCTTATGGACGGATTCGAAAACAGTTCTCTCGTGGATATATTCAAACCAACGCAAATATCCTCCGTACGTGGGCTTTAGAGTAAATGAAATTCTGTCTACTACTAGTACAACAGGGTGGCGATGGCTTCCGATTAAATTGAACGTGGCGGACGATGCGACCAAGTGGGAAACTGGTCCCAAAATCGACGTAGAAAGCCGCTGGTTTCGTGGTCCTGATATTTTGCTACAATCTGATACATTGTGGCCCTCAGTTCCTGATCTTTCAGTTTCCACACTGGAAGACTCGCATGTGTGCCTTTTGCATCATTCATCTGACTCTAACCTCATCGACAGCAATAGGTTCAGCAAATGGGATAGGCTTCTGCGAACACAAGCATTTGTAAATCGGTTTATCTACAACACGCGAACTGAGCCACGAGAAAGTGGCGGGTTTACACAACAAGAATTTGCAAAGGCAGAACGATGCCTGTGGTTACAGGCGCAAGCCGATGTTTTCATCAACGAAGTAGATATACTCAACAAAACACGCGGAGTACCGCAGGATCGTCATGCAAGTGTTACTAAATCAAGTTCGATCTGCCAATCTTGGCCATTTATGGACGAACAAGGAGTTATTCGAAAGCATGGCCGCATTAGCTCTGTTAGTTGGATACCTTAAGAGGCAAAATACCCTACAATACTTCCTTTTCAAAACCGTATAACCTTCCTCCTCGCAGATTGGTTTCATCGTCGCTTTAACCATGCCAATCGCGAAACAATAGTAAACGAGATGAGACAGCGTTTCGAAATACCAAAACTGAGATCACTGATTGCGGAGGTGATTCGATCGTGTGTATGGTGCAAAGTCTTTAAGGCCAGACCAACCGTTCCGCCCATGGCCCCATTGCCGAAGGTTCGTCTAACTCCATTCATTCGTCCCTTTACATTTGTCGGCTTAGACTACTTCGGTCCAGTCCTAGTGAAATTGGGCCGCAGTAATGTCAAGCGTTGGAATGGACTCTTCACATGTCTCACGATTCGGGCTGTTCATATGGAAGTCATAAATAGCTTGTCTACGGAGTCTTGTGTTATGGCTGTTAGACGTTTCGTATCGCGAAGAGGAGCACCGGCAGAAATCTTTAGTGAGAACGGAACTAACTTCCAAGGAGCCAACAAACAGCTACGCAAGAAACTGAAAGAACGCAACACTACTATGGCATCAATTTTCACAAATCCAAATACGCGTTGGAACTTCAATCGTCCCGCTGCGCCTCATATGGGTGAGGTTTGGGAACGGATGGTTCGATCAGTGAAAGTAGCAATCAAGGCTTTTCTGGAATCATCTCGCAAATCGGATGAAGAAACCTTGCAAACCGTTGTACTGGAGGCAGAGGCAATGATTAATTCGAGACCACTGACCTACATTCCACTTGAGTCAGCGGATCAGGAATCGTTAACGCCTAATCACTTTCTGCTAGGCAGTTCCAACGGGGTGAAACAGCTGCCGGTGCTGCCTATAAATGAACGAACAACCTTAAGAAGTAGCTGGAAACTTGCGTAACATCTCGCCGATGAATTTTGGAGAAGATGGGTAAAAGAGTATATTCCGGTGATTTCAAGGCGATCCAAGCGGTTCGATGAAATCAAGGAGATAGCTGAAGGAGATTTAGTATTGGTAGTGGACGGAACAGTTCGGAATCAGTGGTTGCGAGGAAAAGTAGAGAAAGTCGTTCAGGGTTCGGACGGCCACGTGCGTCAAGCATGGATAAAAACAATGAACGGAACCGTAAGACGACCTGCAGTAAAACTGGCGTTACTCGACGTCTTGGAACCTGGTGAACCTGACATAGGCAACTACAGTGGTTCACAGAGGGGGGAAGTGACAGCGAGTACCCCCAGGTCAACTACTATCTATCGTCTATGACGGCGCGAAAAAAACCACTGTCAGAATAAAAGGAGAAGAGATAAAACTAACACATAGGAATGAAGGAAAAATTACCGTGATTTGGAACGTGGAGTTATTAATTGTTAAAAAACTAAAGCTTCATTCTGTAAGCAAATTATTTGATTTGAATTGGTTATTATTAATCCTAGGTACTATAATTATTCTTAATTCTTATGATAAGTTACTATGTCTAATCTTAAAATTATAATGATCTCCAGGAAACTTAACCTACACTTACGATTAGCGAAAATGATTACGATCGGTGATATTGGGTACTGAAATTTTGTAAGTTGATCATAAATTGAAATGAGCTATACTAAAACAATAAAATATTTACAGCTTAAGCAGGTCAAGCAATATACAACGTTTGTATCAGTCTAAGGAATTCAGTGATAACAAATTGAGCGAAAAAAAAATTCCAGTGAAGTTTCTCTGACAGAACTTCGAAGGAAACTGAATATCAAACGCTTCTTTAATGTTCAGAAAAACCGAGGGAGTTTGTTGACGGTTGGCGAATGTGATATCCATTTCCGTCGCCAGCAGCGCTCAACAGTCGCTAGTTTCATTGCCTCTCCGAAATCCGCATGCTTCAGGCCAGTTGTAGAGACGAAGAAGTATCATTTTCTCAAGCAATTTTGGTATGCAGCATAGAAATTCGATACGATTGATGATCCGAAACTGGTTTACCATGCTTATGGATAGCGACGATTTGATCTTGTCTCCATTCGTAACTGCTCAAAATATAAACAATCCTTCCCGTCATCGTTTGGATCTACGTATCCTTGTCTGGATCTAAACAACAAGTCTAGGCCTTGCTTAGGTCCAGATCTGGTAAGGGGAAATGGAATGGGTCCGGATTCGAAAACAGATTCTGATCTCGACTGTACTAGTTTGGATCCATGGACTAGGCCGGATTCGTGATCTGTCCCGGATTCGGGATCTGGGACTTAATCGGAACCGGGCTTCTAGAACCCAAAGGCGAAAGTCCGAATACCTACACATATTCGCATCCTTTTTTTAAATTTTTTTTACAATCAAACCTTACCAGACAAAAATCCGGAATTCCGGTTGGTTTCTGTCTGTATTTTGGCTGAATTCCAGCAGAAATCGGCCAGAGTTCCGGCTGGTTTGGCTCAGTACTAGTACAATAACACGAATCGAACGAATTAGTACACATACGGACAGAGTCGAGGTTGACATATATCTACTGATAAATCTTGCATTAACTGTAAGTGAATATCCGTAGGCGCCCTGTCGAAAACTTGTTTTGTGGTTTGTTTTGTTTGTTTGTTTATTAATGATACTTTACATCATTTGAATGATGCATTCGTATCAGAAGAAAATTTGTAGTTTATAATTTTTTATACAATTCTTTTTTTCGTATAAAATCTAAAATTTTCTTTTCGTTTTCGTCCTGGTTGATCATTGCACTTCGTAAGCTAGTTGAATCAATGTTGAGTTCTTGTCTTTTTGTGTCGTACTTCCTGCAGTGTAGAATAAGGTGTTGCACATCTAGATTCGTACTACAGCATTCGCAGATTGGGGGAGGGGGCATCTCTTGTCAAAAGGAAACTGTGTGTTAGATGAGTATGGCCGATCCTAAGTCGGGTCAGTACACGTTGGTCAGCTGCATTGTCTGTCTCTCCAACGTCTTGTGTTAAATTTATCTTCTCTTAATTTAGTATCCCGTGAAGCAAACCACTGCTCCTCCCAATGTCGACGCATTGGCGATTTGACCTGTCTCCACGCATCTTCGGCGGGGATAGGTGCCGGCTGACTTCTCGCCTCATTAGCAAGTCGATCGGCTTCATTGTTGCCGCGAATACTGGCATGACCGGGAATCTTGCAAAATTTCACATTACTACTACGTGCCATAATTTCCACCTCCTGTATCAGTGAATGTTTAGATCTGCCTGATTCATCATTAATAGAAACTATAACGAATTCATTACCCAAAAAGTTAAACGAGGAACATATACAGGAGATCGTGGCTTGCCAGCACATCTCGAACCGGGACGTTGGTTGGTCTTCTTCGGGCCCGCAGGGTATACATTGGCCGAGACCTGGCGGAACTGTACTCGGTGCACGCCCAGACAGTGTGCTCGATATCGTGATAGCCGTCGCCACAAGCACAGATACCACTATCCACGAGCCCTATACGCCGGAGATGTGCACCCAGCGTGTAATGGTTTGCCATGAGTCGGGACATCACAGGAATGAAGTCACGATCCACATCCATCCCCTTGAACCAAGGTTTCGTCTATACCTTGGGGACTATCGAATGTAGCCACCTTCCTAGCTCCCCATTACTCCACGAGTTTTGCCAACTTTCGAGAGTTCTCGGATGGGTAATACTGAAAAATTCGCTGAAGAAAATTGGTCTTTCATAAACGTCACCTTCTAGGGAACCCACCTTAGCTAAGGAGCTAAGGAAAATGCGTGTCCCAGATGGGGATTCGCCAAAACTCTGACTCCTGGTATGGGAGTCTTGGAGCGGACACTCAAGGCCTCTTTTATTCTCCGAGTCCCAGGGCGTAGTGGCTATAGGGGAGATTTCGGACACGTGGTAACCTACACTTCATAAACCCTTGAAATAAATACCTTCTACGTTTTATTGTGTCAATACGACGGTGGCTACACGGTGGGATGGCGGGGTAGTGTGGATCAGCGGCGGCGGTGGTGGTGATGACGATGGCAGCTGACCTGGACGGGATCCTGACGATTACGCTCTCTCGGCTCTCGATGGAGGGAAGGATTGCGGCGTGGCGAAAATCTCTTCGGGTACGGTTTGTGGACGGCACATGGTACTTCGGAACTTAGGGCTCAATCCGTAGGGTATTAACACCCGTTGATATTGTTGCGTTTTTGGGCTTAAACTTGGGTTCATCCAAGCACAACTGGCGATAATTCAGGGACCGGCCTCGTGCGCGTTAAGGTTTAAGGAGGCTCGTCCTTGGGGAAGCCATTCGGCTCACAATTTCTGCGAATGCAAAAAAAAACTCGTGCGTCTCGTTTAGCGGTTTTCTGCCCCACAAATTGTGATTTTTCTCCCATCTCCAAGCGACTCCAACCAATTTCTCTCCAAACCTAATTCTCTCCAAACCAAATTCTCTCCGTTCTTCCGTTTTGGATCAGTTCAGTGGATTGCTTTCCAATCCCCACCGACAGCAGTGCCACCAACGCAGTTTAGTTTGCCACCCCCAGCTGTGCCACCAATGCAGTTTAATTAGCCACCCACTCGTGTTTGAAATGACCGTTGTAGAAAGCTAAACTATACAGAGTATTCTTTAAAATCCAACATGTACTAAATTGTTACCAAATGACGGTCACATTCCCCCTCTGGTCAGGCAAAAAAAAATTTACTTACAATTATTTTTTTTTAGAACGCTACTTGCTATTGACTGTAGATAACTAAACAACAACAACAAAAAAATGAAAATAACATCACACTTGAAAATTTGGTGGCCACCGAAAACAAATCTAATCTTACAACACTAAATGAACGAGGCAATTAGGTTTAACACGAACCGACATAACCCCACAAAATGAGCCGGATAAACTTAGTTTGACAATTCTCGGTGGTTTGTTTACATGGGAGTTACGTGAGTTCGAATGGGACAGATGAGCACCCGTTGAACTCGAACTCACGCAACTGACAAAGTAAACAAACCACCGAGAATTGTCAAACATGAATTTCATTCATCGTGAGTTCATTCGTGTCGTCATCTTGTAGAACTCAATAGCTGCACAAATCATTAGGCACATTTCGAATACCTTTTCTTAATAAAGGATCAAAATCCTTGACAAGTTGTGACGATCGAAACGATAGCAAAGCACACTGAGTTCACTACTACGAAGATAATCGACAGATACGAACGATCGCACAAGACTAAATTAAAGTTTCATCGGTTATTTGTCGAACCTCGGGTAGGACCATCGAGATCCATTGTTAGAGGTAAATATTGTTTTCTGATTAATCGATACTTGGTCTATCGAGATCGTGCAAATATTATCGATTTATGCTATAAAAAATTCCGATTCTCCGTGTGGTTGCAAGAGGGCAATACCAAACTTCACCAACAAGGTTGTGTAAGTTCATCAAATATCCGGGTTTCAGTTAACTTTTAGCTTCGAAACCCTTCGGATCATAGTTTAGTAAATTCACTCTCATTTTGTCGACGCTTATTTTGGCGACCTTGAGAGGAAAATCTTTTTCAATTATTCGGCCTTTAACTCGACTGTAGCGCTCAGAATGCGCCAACTATGCTGATATGCCCCGCGGAAAGCATAAGAACGCACAATGGATCCATTCCTTAAGAGAGGCGGTCATAAATATATGCAATGCAAATATCGATACAAAACCATATTTCTTTAGTAAATTTTGGGTTGATGAGTCCGAATCTCGCATTAAAAAATTGATTGTATCCACCTAACAGTGCGATATGACCTTTCATATTACGCTAATCATTCATATTTAATTATCATTTTATTTGCTCTAACTTTTTTTAGAGTATCAAATAGTACATGTTTTGATGTGCTTGTAAAAAAAGAATCATGATTTTTCATTGAAAATTCTCGAAACTGCAGCTTTTGTGCTAGAAGGCCAATATTTTGATATCGTTTCCAGTGATCCTGATATCTCGTGAACCAAATCACAGACCAATTTTCAAATTTTGAATCTTGTTTGTGATTGTAATAGCAAGCTCTCGACAAAATTGGAACTACGGACATCGTATGAATCGCAACGGGCTTTCTAAAAAAATCCGTATTGGAGAACATCGTTGTGGTACGAAGTGGAGTGAGTCGTTTGCCTATATAATTTCAAGATCTGAAGTAATAATAAAATAATATAATTTTAAAATGTGAAATATTGTTTTTCGTCTTGTATAATATCTTCAAACATATACAACATCTTAGATTCTCTAGACATCCTGGGCGCTGAATTGCGCAGCTGAAACCTAGTTTAAGTCGAACTGAATAGTCTGAAGGCCATTTTAAAGCAAAATTCGCGAGGGATATCGAAGGAAAAATTTAGTTAAAGCCAAGTTCAATATTTGTAGCTAAATTCTTCGAATACATATACAAACATACTCACCTTTCTACACTTCATATTCACCAAAACCCGATAATTATCGTTCAATACTCTGCTAATAGTTACGTTGTCCGATAAAAAATACTAATATTGATAACTACAGCTCGACAAACAAATTCTGACGAGTTTTGGGTTGGAACGTTACCGTTAAGTTTTGGATATGGAACTAGGGGCAGATTACTTGTAATGCATTTTTAAAAATCAGAGAAATTAAATGCATTTATTTCCATCAAAATAGAAATTCATAATGTATTTTGCGTTGCGTGCAATGTTGTTTGCGTTGCGTGTAAGACGTCAAAACCCTACAGAAAAACTAGCCCTACATTTAACAAAACGACGAACAAAGTGGATCAGCGTAGGACGTTTGTTAAACAAACTTTTTTGCGAGGGAGTGCAAAGCTGATGCAAAAATGGAAATTAAATCCATTTTTTCTAATTTGATGCAAATTTGTTATACATTCTTAGAGTGATCTGCCCCTAGATATGGAAGTTCTTTACATTTTCATTTAGGATGTAAGTGGCTTGGTGGTTTAACATCATCTGGTTTATTCGCTAACCTAGCTAACCTGATTTTACTATTCTATGTACATCAAGATGGAAGGAGTTAGTTGCAATTCCAAAGTACATAATTATGTACGGGTAGCGTAAAAAAGGGAAAACAAATCGATGAATAAGTATGAGTGCATCGGTTGCTATCGGTGCTTGTTTCTTACGCAAGGCTGTTTATTTATCGCTTTGGCATAATAATGGCCTAGTGAGAATGTTGCTATAACAAGTGGTGTGACCCAGAATGGTTTAACTAGAATGCGCCCATCTGGCTATGCAAGTTGGATTTGAAAACGATCGTTCGAGTAATTTACGATCTGTGGAAAAATATGAGTGTGGCCTCGTTTCAAGTGGCCTGACTAAAGGATATGTTAAATTTGGGTTTTATGACCTATGACCTGAGAAGGATTCACATTGGTGTATGTAGGGATTGGTTTTTATGACTTGTGGGAATATTTTGTGATGTTATAAAGTAAGTCCGTTACATCATCCCCCTTTTGGTTGAATGATCTAGCGAAGTGAAATTATTCATGTGAAAGAACTGATTCCCTTACAATTCTAATGAATATTACAAATATGTTGTGTTTTTATGTTTTTAACCGAATTATACAGTTTTTCTGAGTGAAGCTCGGAAAAACTTCACCTACTTTCATGGCCATTACATTTTTTATATCTTCCTTTTTTTGTATGAAAGTTAGGCTCGGTGGATCGAATTTTACTCTATTGTATGCTATATAATTTTACTATATTATACATTTATTATGTTTTTGTATGAAATTGATAATGTGTTCGTTAGCATTGTGCTTTGTTGCTTGAGTAGCCTAAATAAAATTGCTTTGCTTTCTTTTTTTTTCATTCTTTCATTTCTTTGTTTCTTTGTTTAGTTATTTTGTTTTCAATTTCACAATTTGTATCAAGTATTTTTATAATGGTGTAGGGACCTACATAGAATGGGTCTAATTTTGTCTATTTTCGTTTTTTAAATATACTATATCTCCTATGTTGATTATTAATCGGTTTGTTGGTATGTGTATAATTTCTTGTCTTGAATGTTCATCCTTTTCTAATCTTTGTTTCGCTATTGCGTTTGATTTTTCTAACTTGTATTTTAATTCTGTGCTATATAAGTCTAAATTGTACATTGGTGATATTGTTGTTGGGTAATTTTCTTGTGGTAATTTTGCTTTGTTGCTTTGTTGCCAAAAATTAGTTCATATGGAGTGAATTTATGTTCTGAGTGTGGGGTAGTGTTATAAGTAAATGCGTAATATGGTATCCATTAGTCCCAATCGGAATGGTGTTCATTCACGAATGATCGTAGATATTCGTTTAAACATCTATGATTTCTCTCCAATGATTCGATTGTTTGGGGGTGGTATGCTGAAGCGAATGATTGTTTTATTTGTAGCTATTTACAAATCTGTTCAAGTACTTCGTTTTTATATTCGGTTCCTTGTTCTGATTTGAGTTCCAGAAATTTTCCGTATATTAATATGAATTTCTCTACTAGATTTTTTGCTATTATGTTTGCTTCTTTGGTTTGTGTGGGTATTACTACGATGTAGTAATACCCACACAAACCAAAGTGTTAATTCACATTGTATCGTTATTGCGTAACGATTATTGTTGATTGTTTTTGGTAATGGACCTATTGTATCTATGGATATTATTTCGAATGGTTTTGATATACAGAGACAGCCTATAAAACGTGGTATTGATGACGTAGACGCTACCATTCGCCCATAGAAAATGTCACTTATACGAGCGCAGAGGCAGTTTTCGTTTTGACGCATGCTAGGACCTTCCTATATAAGGACTTTGAGAAAATTCATGGCTATCTAGAAAAATATTTAACTTAACTGGGTAATATGGATGTTTGAAGATGACTTTTTTTGTGTTTTTTAAACTTTTCATACCTGAATTGAATTTTAAATTAATCATATGCTCAAATATGTCATGTGAAAAATAAGAACATCTTTTTGTGATGATATTATTGAAAATATATATTCATTGCATTGGTATGAACTATTATGAAGAATAACGGATCAAATCTCAAAAATATCCATCAATTAGATCCGGGAAAATAAGTCTCCCAAAGACCCCATTCTCGATGGGGGATACAAGTACAATGTTTCTTCTAACTTATCGTTGTCCATTTTTGCTCTATACTAAATAAAATTCAATTGATGCTTCAATGGCAGTCACAAGTAGTAGAGAGGCGTTGGAGGTACTGTGCACTGAAACATTTGATCTATATTTTTGTCATACACATTGCTATGTAACAACAAATGAACACGAAGGTACCCTATTGCGTTCAATTCCATGCGAATTCTAGTAATAACTATTCCAATGTTCCAGTTTATGTAAAATTAGTAGCCGAGTAGACACGTCCATACAAAGTTTGATAAAAATCACATCATTTAATGCAAATTTTTTAATCACGTAATATTTTCTGCAAGGAAAGGATTTTTTACTCCAAACTTTTAAAATTACCTTAAGGGATCGAAACAAGTATAAAAATATTTTTGAAAAAAATTAAGAATCGAATAGAAGACGCCATAGCCGAAAATAGAATTTTGCGCTTGGTCAAGTCTCCCCATGTTCCCCTACATATATTAATCAATTCACCTGTATGTATTCATGCATACACTTCAAATCGAGTACACTTCCGTGATTTTTATTCTAAGTCTAATTAGGTGATTCAAATTTTCTGATAAACAGAAATATTGGATTTTATTCATGATGAAATAAGTTTTTATGGATATTTAGTAATATTATATCAGACAATACTAATTATCCTCAACATATTCCATTTTCTTCTCAAAATTTATCAATTTCGAATGCTCTAGTAATGCTAACAAAGTAAGTACGTAATAGTTTAATAGTTCTGCACTTTAGGTGTGAGTCGCATTTTAGTCATGCTTGGGTCAGTAAAAGCCAAATATTTTAGGCTTTTTTGGCTATTCTCGAGCGACGTAGCGATACAAAAAAACATTTCGTTCTAATTCTAATATAAAATTTTTGAAAATCTACACTTGTACTGCATTACAACGATAGCATTAGTTAGACTAATAATATAGTGCAATAAAAGCAGAATGTTGAAAGTTGTACTACGTGGCTTATGAACTGCCCTTGAATTTTAATTGCAAATATGGGAAATCGTTCAACGTATCTTTGGTATGTGTGCAAAGAACTAGAATATTTGAGTGAAAATTCTGCTAAAAAATCGATGAAAAGTTCTATGGGCGATGTCAATATATTAAACGAAAGCTTTTAATCCCAAAAATGATAAAAAATGTTAAGATTGTTTATTAACCAATTTATGTATGTGAAACTTCTTGTACCATTACCACTACCATGTATCATTAATGTAGCCATTGCTAATTACGGTTCCTATGGGACATGCAACTATAGATACATTAGCTCAACTATATGTGCAAGGGAGCTCAAAATTCAACGCAATTTTTTTTCAACTGTTTTTTGAGCTAATTTCCAAGCTGGCAATTGGAACTTTTCATTATTCCTAACATGGGAAAATCATTATCAATAAAAGTTTATTCCAGGTTCATTCGCGAATCAATCTTTCCCAGAACATTTCCAAACAAAAATCTGTGAAACCAAACATCGCATCCGAATGTATAATTCTGGAGACAAATATTCAATGATTCTTAGCATCGAAGTTCGCACACGAACTTCTGCCTCAGTGAAACTCTTGAAAGAATGTTCGCCCAAAGCAACATCGAAAAAGCGACATTCGGAAGCGAAAAACGCTTTTAGTGATGCTTTGCACATCACATTGAAAATATGATTGTATATGAAACTTTCATACTCGGTCATACAAACAACGTGTTGTTAACTCTTACGTCCCCAACCCCCATTTCATTAAAAATATTAAATTTCAAAATAATGGTACTCCGCTGGATTCCAACCAAACTTGATGCGGTTTTTTAGAAACGGTCACAAAATTTGTCTAGTTTTTGGAACCAAGACCAACTTTCCGGAAATGACCGTAGTTCCGGATATATTGTTAGGAGTACTGGGGTTACCCCCCTTTCCGAAAAACGAAAAACATTCATACCGGTGTTCAAACCCGTCTTGTGACACATAAAACCTTATGGTTTTGCAAAACAAATGCACTGGAAAACATTCTGAGGATTTTGGTCGAATTGGCCACACCCCAGGATATTCCGGGAACCTGGTTCCTCCGTCGAAAAGGACACTTTTCGACCGGTTATAAAACCCACCTTGCCGCATGTCAAACTTCATGATTTTGCAATACAAGTACCATGGAGGACATTTTGATGGTTTTTTGGTCGAATTGGCCACATCCTAGGGTATTCCGGGAACCTGGTTTCTCCGTCGAAAAGGACACTTTTCGACCGGTTATAAAACCCACCTTGCCGCATGTCAAACTTCATGATTTTGCAATACAAGTACAGTGGAGGACAATTTGAGGGTTTTTGGTCGAATTGGCCACACTTCAAGGTATTCCGGGAACCTGGTTCCTCCGTCAGAAAGGACACTTTTCGACCGGTTATAAAACCCACCTTGCGGCATGTCAAACTTCATGATTTTGCAATACAAGTACAGTGGAGGACATTTTGAGGGTTTTTTGGTCGAATTGGCCACATCCTAGGGTATTCCGGGTACCTGGTTCCTCCGTCGAAAAGGACACTTTTCGACCGGTTATAAAACCCACCTTGCCGCATGTCAAACTTCATGATTTTGCAATATAAGTACAGTGAAGGACAATTTGAGGGTTTTTGGTCGAATTCGCCACACCCCAAGGTATTCCGGGAACCTGGTTCCACCGTCAAAAAGGACACTTTTCGACCGGTTATAAAACCCACCTTGCCGCATGTCAAACTTCATGCTAGATCAAGTTGGGACGTATATTTTTGTTCTTCGAAATAGCTCGCTACCGCATAAATAGTCGTAGTGAAACAGAGACAATGCATGTACCGTTTGGTTATACCAGCATCAGAGTTACTAATGTTCAGATTCATTGAATGAAAATTGATCATATTCAGCCGCATTCATCTTCAATATTTAGAGCGCTACCGAAAACTTCAACATTCATTCAGTGCAGGTTTTCATTCATCTCCGATTATTGCACGAAGCGAACGTGCACCGATGAATAACGCATCAAAGTAGGCCCTGGCGCAATGTGAGCGATGATAATTATTGTTTCATAGATAGATATTTAGTGAAATAAATATTACTGTTCGATATTCAATTGAATGAATAACAAGGATTTTCAATTGAATGTTTTTACATTTCTTATAAAAGAAATGTATAGAATTCGCTCAAACTTTCAAGATTTTTTCCGAGGCCCGGAGGGCCGAGTCTTATATACCAATCGACTCAGCTCGACGATTTGGGACAATGTCTGTGTGTGTGTATGTGTGTGTGCCAGAAATATGACCAAAAACATGTAATCTATTATTAACGTCAAAACGGCTTATTTTAGGTCAATAATATCTTCGGAGAATTTAATGGAGGTAATATGCCCTTTCTTTTGGTATTGTGCTTTTGCCGATTAATCCCCCTATGAGTGAGATATTTTCACAAATTTTCTTGGAAGTGATTATATCGAAATGATGTCTTCAGCAAATTTGTAGTTCTTACTTTTGCGAATAACTTTACTACAGACTTTAAATATCTATTTTGAATACATTAAAAGTTATGGCTTGTTGTTTGTTGATTACTCTTTGTCGCCTATTTATTGTTCAATATAGTAATAATCCATTGAAATAAGCCAAACATTATGACGATAAAACGAATTTTGTATTTCATTTTTCTATCTACAAGCGCTAGAAATAATCACCGAACACTTCCAAGTTGTCTGGAAGGAACTTGATAACTTATCAATACAAAAATGTTCATTTGTGCGAACCTTCTGACTGCAATTTTTCTAACTTATAACCATCAATCGATCTGAAACATATCGGAAAATGAAAAGCGAAATAAATAACTCCAAGCAACGGCGTAGCCAAGAGAAGGTTTTTTGGTTTAACACCATACAACCCGCCCCCCCCCCCCCACCAAACAAAAATATTGGATTGAAGTTGAAAATTTATTGATGCAGACTGATTTAATTCAATAATACAATAACAATTATCTGATCCGTAGATTGATAACCTGTTGTTGTAAACGTCATGAGGACTTTTGATAAATTGTCGGAATGGGGTCCTGATATGTAACTGATCTCTTGGTCTTGATTTCACAGTTGTCTAATAGCATCAATATCAAATTCCTGCCTGAAAACATTCCAATAGAAAATTCCAGAGTTCTGTAATCAATCATAATCCTCAGATTTATTTTCAAATTGAGCTCGTTTTTGTAGAAATGTACTGTAATAAGGGTCTTTATTTAATAGGAAGCGAAGTTAAAATTGATTTAATGTCTATGAAACATAGAACTGCTCACCAAAAAAATGCATAACTTTCAACATTTGCTAAAAATGTTTTTGCCTTTCTCATTCACTCTAAAATTCGTCAATCTAGTCTCGACCCGAAGAGCCGAGTGTCATATGCCAATCGAATGAGATCGTCGAGATCGGAAAATGTCTGTGTGTATGTATGTGTGTATGTGGAAAAAAAATGTGACCTCTGTTTCTCAGAGATGGCTGGACCGATTTGCACAAAGTTAGTCTCAAATGAAAGGTACAACCTTCCCATCCCATTTTTTATTGATTGGGCTTCCGGTTCCGGAGTTACGAGTTGAAGAGTGCAATCACACAGCAAATTCCCATATAAACTGAAATGAAAAATTTTCAAAATCAAATTTGTATTTTTGATGCCAAATGACTTTAAAATGCATGAAACATTGAGATGTTTGACAAAAATTGACTTCTTTGGACTTTGGTACATTTTTGCCTTTCTCATATAGAAAGGTTATGCAATCACTCTAAAAATCGACAATCATACCGGCCCGGAGGGAGTATGCAGTGAGGGGTTGCTACTTTAAAATTAAAATTAGTTTAAAATTTCTTAACAAGTTGAAAATTTTCGGCAGGACCTGGACCTCCCGGATCTTTCTCCATGATCCGCCGCTGGTTTCAAGCGATGTTTCAGTATCACATAGTATCTCAAGATCGTGGCTGTCGATCCATTGTATGTATGTGCAAATCGTACTGAACATGTAATATTCATTTCCACCATTGTATTGAACATAACCAGCCATGGAATCGTAGTCTGGATAAATGAGACAAGCACAATTGCACCACTAGGTGGATTAAGACAGGTTTTTTTGGGAATGCGTCGAGTTGAGACGAAAACGTAATATGATTAATAACGAGGATAACACTTTCCGAATGTAGAGAGAAATTTATGAAAAAAAAAGACGATTTCCATTCGATTCTAGCAGGTTCTGATCGATTTTGATGAGCATTTGATTTTTGTTGTATGACCAATTATATGTATAGGTCCAATGTTTAAAAACAGTAATTTAAGATCAAGATAGCACCATTTTGAAACCGCCAATTTCGGAGGTTTAGTATCTTCGATGAGTTTTACAAACGTTAAACAGCGCATCATTTGATAAAACAATTTGACGGTATATCGTCCAAGAAGTATTTATGGTGGATTTTCTCAGGTTAATATTCATGACTACAATGAAGTCTCAACAAATTCGCTAAAGATACGAACTCTGTTACTATTTTCTGAAAAATTAATTCTGCATAATTTTAAAAGTTCAAAAATTACGGTTTCGGAATTATGTCATTTGGACAGTATGATCGATTTTCACTAAACCCCCACCAAACCGAATTTCTGGCTACGCCGCTGACTTCAAGTAAGTAGAAACAAAGTCGTTCTACACTCGTTCACAAGAAACTTCTTCGAATGCTGAATATCTATTATAATACTTTGAAACCCCGATTTTATCAGCCAAATATGAACATATGTTTGATGGGCTCTAGCAGACGAACCAGACTGAATTCGAGTAAATCCTTTCTTGAGCATGTTTTCCTTATCATGAAGATGGAAATATGCAAAAAAGAAAAATTCATCATAATCAGAAATAGTTATCAGACTACATCAAGGGACGGGAAGAATATTTTAACAGCTTCAGTTTATTATAAAGAAAAAAAATTGCCCGCTTTAGTCAATGTCCCCATTTTGTCAGCCTAAAATACGCCATGAGACTGATAAAAATGGGTCTTTATGGTATGTATTATTCACTGTGTTTCACATTAATAGGTACATTTCATTTTTGGAGATTTTTTTATTGCATCGAACTACAACAATTTTTAAATAGTTTTCAAGGGGTTATTTTATATTCTTCTTCTAAAATTTGGCGGACCTATTCCAATTCGTATACCAATTAATTGGTATACTTAAGGGTTTATATGTTGCAGATAGAGAAAATACAGAAATTTTCAGCTTTTTTTCCACACAATATTACGAAAGCTTATTAAACAATTTTTCCTAATAAGTTTGTGAAAATTATAAACTATTTGATTTTTTTAATAGTTTTATTTTTTATTTAACCGTGATTTTTTAATAAGTAGTGACCATCGCTTCACAACGTAGTCTATTTTTCATGGCTTGCGGTGAGCACGATCTCTCTTGCTGAACTGAAAATTATGGAATAGAAATTAATTTTTAGTATTCTTTACAAAGTTAACTCGCCGCGCAGATAGCTCTGAATTAGACCCGCTGGTGCCCTAAGACGATTTCGCTAGATTTTCAGGGCACTGTGCACCCAGTGCATTAACGCAAGTGACGGAAGGTTATCGAAAAGTTCCGTGAAAATGAAAATTCTAGTAATGATGATGATTATCCCAAACGGTTCGTTTTCATGAGGTTTTTATTTGTTCTTTGGCATTAGGTTTAGCGATAATAATTCAAATCAAGGATACTACTGGGAAATCACCTTTAGAAAAAGTCGATGTCGAAGTGAAATTTGGAACGATGCACGCATGCACTTCAGAGATAGCGTGATATCAGGAGCTGCGATTTCATTTCAACGCTTTTTTGTGAAAAGGGCGATACTTACAAATGTAAACATAAGGCTTTTTTCATACATGCGAATGAGGGCTTTGAAACGCAACAAATTAACCTAAAAATTTTGATTCTACGATATTGCTTTCTAAAACTACAGCAAAAAATACAACGGGCGATACTGTATTTTTGTTTGTTTATTTAAAGTTTCGCCCCCCACGCTCCATGCAAACAAACAGGGCGATACTTTTTTTGCTAGCAGTTTAGAGGCGATACTTTTTTTGCTAGCAGTTTAGAGGCGAAACTTTTTTTTTGTATTTTTTTAGGATTATCAAGCTGATACCAGCTGTAAATAGTAACAATGATCGCTATTGAAGAAACACGGATGAAATCGGTGGTGTAGAACGGTAGTTATTGTAAAAAAACGTAAGGGCGATACTTCAATGCTGATAGGTGGGACCGAAAAAGTAAACAATCGCCAAAAGGGCGATACTATCATTTTGTCAGCTTCAATAGCAAACACAAATTTTAATTTAATAATTTCAAATACTTCATGAAGTTTTGGGTTTCGATCACTTGATCATGCAATCTAGGATGTAAAAAACACAATAGTTCTTAAATAGGAAATAAAACCAAGTCTGGAAATATTCACTGTTGATTTTCTTTGAATGGTGTCACTGCTAGTATCACTTTTTTCAAGTAAAAGCGTTGATTTCTTAGTTCTCAGTCTCGTTGGAAATTTGTGTAAAGTATAAACTTCAAATCAATTCAAAAAAAAATTCGATTTTTTTTGGCTCAGTACAGTTGTCAGTTGTAACATTCACTGTAAATGCAATGGACAATGGCAACCATGTGGAAACACTCTACACAGACTTTAGTAAAGCATTCGACCGTATTGACATACCTTTATTACTCTTCAAACTGCAAAAATATGGCATAGAAAATAAACTATTGAAATGGCTCGAATCATATTTAACGAAACGTCAACAAACAGTTCGCTTTCAGAATATACTCTCGGAACCAATTTCTGTCACCTCTGGCGTACCCCAGGGTTCCCACTTAGGCCCTCTTCTATTTATTTTGTACGTTAATGACATTACCTTTATACTCAAACATCTTAAAGTGCTTATATATGCAGATGACATGAAATTTTTCATGGAAATAAGAAATGTCAAAGACACTGAAATATTCCAAAATGAAATAAATATATTCCACTCGTGGTGTAGCAAAAGTCTACTCCAACTTAATGTAAAGAAATGCAACTCAATAACCTTCAGCAGAAAAA
This sequence comes from Topomyia yanbarensis, assembly GCF_030247195.1. Lineage (NCBI taxonomy): Eukaryota > Metazoa > Arthropoda > Insecta > Diptera > Culicidae > Topomyia > Topomyia yanbarensis. The sequence goes on from NC_080671.1 coordinate 282,012,707, forward strand.
TTTCAAATGTTCCCATAGACATACACTTAGGCAACCAACTTGTAGAAAAATGTAAAATTGTACGAGATTTAGGCGTAATCTTAGACTCCAAGCTCACATTTGTTGAACATTATAATACAATAATAAATAAAGCAAATAGTATGCTGGGCTTTATTAAACGTTTCACCTTCAATTTTGAAGACCCTTACACAATAAAATCATTATACAATACATATGTCAGGCCAATTTTGCAATATTGCAGCATAGTATGGAACCCATACACTGTCCTGTACGAAGAACGCATCGAATCAGTCCAAAAACAATTTATTTTGTACGCGCTTCCTAAACTAAACTGGACGACATTTCCTCTTCCATCGTATAAAGCACGTTGTATGCTCATTAATATACAAACACTCAAAGAACGCCGCGAATTTGCCATGCTTTACTTTATCAACGACATTATTTCTCAACGTGTACAATCCGCATCATTACTTTCGCAAATAAAATTTTATGTACCTAGCCGACAACTAAGAACTCGTAATTTATTCCAAGAACAATCTTTTAGGACAAACTATGCTAAAAATAGCCCCATCAATAGAATGATGCGTCATTATAATGAAAATTGTGTAATAATTGACCTTTCCATGTCTAGATAACAAATCAAATCCGAACTAAACCGTAGAAATAATGTATAGTATATAAGTAAATATTGTAAAACCATTCTATGTAGTCTACATATGCTTGACGAAAATAAAAAATAAATAAAAAATAAAAAAATAAATAAAAAATAAATAAATATATAACCCCTTCAGGAAAATTCAGTTTTCCCACCACAATTTAGATATTTTGTTAACAGAGCATTAACAATAATTCGTTTGTATGTCTATTTTATGGGCCATTTTTCGCTTTCCCATTAATTTGGTTTGAGATTTCTAGCACTGATGTTGTCCTATGCTGATTTGAGCGATTCTCTGAGTCCTGCCACTATCCCATGTAGTATGTGTTATCAAAAACATCGCGAAGCATCAAGTTCTAAATGTTCTCAAACGATATAATATCCGAAGAGAGTGATAGGAGTTATAAGAAATGTCTCATCACACTGTTAGGTGGATTTTTCTATTCATCTCGTGCTACATCAGGTTCATTCAAAAACCTAGTCAAGATATCAGTAAAATAGATATTGTGTGGTTCCATTGCCATTACATCAATTCGGTTGTGATAGAACGCTACTTGTGCGATAGCGTAAATTCGTGTGCAGTAAAAATTATAGGAAACTATAAGAATGTCCTAGAAGAATGTTATAGCGTAAAATCTTCAAGTTCGATATGACGTAAGTTAGGTTTTGGTGAATCTCTAAATCAAATAATTTACCCAGTGAAATCTAAAGAACTTCAATGAGCTTGAGATTGAGTTTGAGCTTGTGCGACCACCCCTGGCTGCTACTCCGTTATCGATCGAGACTGGCTGAAGTTGCACAGGGAATCAGTAGATAATTATGCTTGGGATTAGCGAAACATCTTTCAATGTGCAACTCCTGGTAATCCTAAAGTGTTTCTGATCACCGATGCCAGACAGGTGATTCCACTACCTAGACTAAATATCGATCCACCAATTTCATGGACCGGGGACCAACGGCTGTACTTCCCTTCCGAAGGAAGACGTGACCACAGATTTTTTCACCTCAGAAAAATCTCAACGACCTCGGCTGGAATTGAACCCAGGCCAACTGGAATGAGTGGCGGTCACGCCTACCACTCAACCACCGGCGCCGTCGCAGTGAAATCTAAAGAACTTCAATGAGTGTGGAAAACGATAGATACCACTTTGAATGTTCACACGCGAGACAAACAGGTTTTAAAACCGTTCAAAAAGAGTTTTCTTTTTCGGAGGAATGAAATTCAGGTAAAAATTCAGGTTGTGTTCACGATAAAAACACGTTGGACGGATGAACCAGGTTCCCAGAATACCCTGGGGTGTGGCCAATTCGACCAAAAACCCTCAAATTGTCCTCCACTGTACTTGTATTGCAAAATCATGAAGTTTGACATGCGGCAAGGTGGGTTTTAGAACCGGTCGAAAAGTGTCCTTTTCGACGGAGGAACCAGGTTCCCGGAATACCTTGGGGTGTGGCCAATTCGACCAGAAACCCTCAAATTGTCCTCCACTGTACTTATATTGCAAAATCATGAAGTTTGACATGCGGCAAGGTGGGTTTTATAACCGGTCGAAAAGTGTCCTTTTCGACGGAGGAACCAGGTACCCGGAATACCCTAGGATGGGGCCAATTCGACCAAAAAACCCTCAAAATGTCCTCCATGGTACTTGTATTGCAAAATCATGAAGTTTGACATGCGGCAAGGTGGGTTTTATAACCGGTCGAAAAGTGTTCTTTTCGACGGAGGAACCAGGTTCCCAGAATACCCTAGGATGTGGCCAATTCGACCAAAAAACCCTCAAAATGTCCTCCACGGTACTTGTATTGCAACATCATGAAGTTTGACATGCGGCAAGGTGGGTTTTATAACCGGTCGAAAAGTGTCCTTTTCGACGGAGGAACCAGGTACCCGGAATACCCTAGGATGTGGCCAATTCGACCAAAAAACCCTCAAAATGTCCTCCATGGTACTTGTATTGCTAAATCATGAAGTTTGACATGCGGCAAGGTGGGTTTTATAACCGGTCGAAAAGTGTCTTTTTTGACGGAGGAACCAGGTTCCCGGAATACCCTGGGGTGTGGCCAATTCGACCAAAACCTTCAGAATGTTTTCCAATGCATTTGTTTTGCAAAATCTTGAAGTTTTATGTGTCACAAGACGGGTTTGAACACCGGTATGAAAGTTTTTCGTTTTTCGGAAAGGGGGGTAACCCCAGTACTCCCAACAATATATCCGGAACTACGGTCATTTCCGGAAAGATGGTCTTAGTTCCTAAAACTAGACAAATTTTGTGATCGTTTGTTTCGTTGGAACCCAGCTGAGAACCATTATTTTGAAATTTAATATTTTTAATGAAATGGGGGTTGGGGACGTAAGAGTTAAGAACCGGCCTCCATACCAGAATTTGCTTTTTTCCATATGTATATTTTGCCAACATACCATTCAAGCACCATTTTAATTCTTTCCCATTTTAATTCTGTCGATTGATGAAAAGTTTTTTTTTTCACTCGATGGCTTCTGAAGAAAGCTTCGTTGACACTAAAGTAGCCTGACGCTTTATCCCATTGAGCTATCGCCGTAATATTGTAGAACGTAGTTTTTTATATCATGTTAATCTACAGGTTTTTGGAATCTTTGGAAATCCCTCGGAAATCCCTTGTTCGAATATCGTGCAAGATGTTTTCATAAGGCGAATATTTTTCTATATTGTCGTTGTTATAAAAGTTCGCAAGCGATCTTTTCTTCTTCAATCCAATTTTTTTTTGCTTGAACCGAATAATGTTCCCAAACATCGGTACTTTTGAAGTTCACTGACGATTTTTTCCGTAGCGATATTATAAATCAGTGAACTTTTTATTAGAAAATCGGCGATGGAAGGATTCTGTTGTGAACATTGATATTTTGATATTTTCATAACACTGGTTCCTAGTACCTTTTTGATAAAACACCTCATTCAAGAAATTTATGAGGAATAATTTATCACACAAAAATCGCTTGTTTAAACTTGAGGATACACCTTATTTGTTACTTGAAAATACGAAAATTTCATAGAGATTGACAGAAATTCCGACAGATACTACCTAACTAATACTTTGTTTTGCTGTTGATATTACATGTAATGCATCCATGCATTATAATTACGGTCTAAAATACTAACTGACGCAAAAATCTAGAATACGTGTTGCCAATAGTCAACATGTTTGAGGGGTCGTTTCTGAAATTATCAACCTCGTACGAAATAAAACACGGGTGTAGTATAGGATCGTAATTAAGTGCAGTTATAATTTTCCTGTGTATATTAAAAATACATATAAGCATTTAGCATACGAACTAATATAAACTTAGATATAATAATTAAACTAATATTTTATATTTACTTACATTTAGTTCTCTTTTTAATGAATTTAATTCCGGCTTTGAAAGCATTGTATGACAAAGTGGGTTCAGAAACGCTTGTCTTCGACCATATGTAATTGTTCGTATTAGATATTAGCGAGTATTTTATATAAAGAGAATTAGTTTTAAGCTAGAAATGTTAACAAAACATATTTACCATCTAGATTTAAGTATAATTACATTATATATTATTATTATATGCACAAAGGAAAAATTATAACGTGTAAGAACACGAGGTGGTTTGTAGTAATCTACATCTTGTTCACGTTTGACCACTTCTTTGTAATGAGTGATCGAAGTGATGATTAGTCACAGTGATGACATTATTGATTATCATTCAGGCATATAAAATAACCGCGTTCAGTAGTGTGTGAGAACAAAGTAGTTGAACGGAAGGTGCGCACGGATTGAGAATTATCCGTAACAATACGTATAATAAACATTGTTGCTGCTGACCCATTTAACATCCTTTTATGGAACACAAGATCCATTGTTCATTTAAAATAAGCGTGAACACTAGTGGTCTTTTTTATTGACCCCGAAACTGAGCCAATTTATTTCGCTCATTGACGCGCAGAATCCCCTTCCTAGCTCCCATGCTCTTGAAGCATTCGCTTTCGCTTGCTGTTTAAATGATTTTCACGCAAAATAATAGACAAATGAACAAATGAATAACGGGTGTACGCTCAATTGTGATGTTGTATGTAAATTAATTATCGCCACAAGCGTATACCTAATTTTACTGAATATGTCAAGCCTGTCGACGAAATCTAAGATTTCGTTTTAAACTAAAGGTGCCACTGGTCATTATAAAACTCTCTATACGATGATACGTAAAAAGTTTTCCCAATTTGCTCCGAGGACCGAGTACTTTTAGTTTTGCAGGTAGTGTAACAATACTTTATAAACTCGTTCGCTTTACCAAGCAATTTGTATGAAATCTTCAGTAGAAAATCATATAAGCTTGAAATAAGCCACCACCATCCACACAACACAACGCAACAACCTGTGCAAATCAAATCAAACTCACCCGCACTGCCGCTTGTAAGACGAAAACAAACCAAAGATCACACGCCAGTGAATACACGCCAGTGAATACACGCCAGTGAATACACCACAGCGACTCTGGGGCGCACACGGTGGTGACTTTATCTGAGCGCGCCACAGAGAAATTAAAGAGCAAGAGAGCACGGTTATCTCGCACCCAACTACCTCAACACCAGCGCACACTTGAAATCGGTCTATACAGCTCCGAAAGAAAGAGCGTTCTGCTTTTTTCTGTGGTGTGTGATTAGTTGTATCCTCTGTGTAGGCATCACACTTACGCGCCAGTGCATCACTAGGGTGAAATGCCATCACTGGTTACAACTACCGTGTTTGTTCATTTGTTGATATTTTTATTACTGATTTGTTGAAAAATATTGTTGTTTCTGATAGCTGTCAGTTGTCTGAGACTAAAGACAGCATAAAGAAAAACAAAAATTTCAATGTGCATTCAACTAATTTATTAGTTGAAAACGACACTTCAGCTAGTTCACAATATTTGCGTTTGAAATTATGTGAAAACTACTACTCCGTATTAAATTGAATTTTTTAGACATGAAAGATTTAAGTGATTCAAAATAATGTATCGTTTAATCCAAATAGCTGCATTGCAGAGGTAGGGGTGATTGTTTATTCACGAAAAAATAAATCCGCTCTGCTGCTAATTTCTATTTCGGATTTTAAAATAGTTTATTTTACCAAGAAAACCAAAGAAATCAACTAATAGTTTAGTTGCTATTTATCTTACAATTTTCCAAAACTCATTTGATCGCAATTAGAAACTGGTGGCTGAGTTGGCGCTATAGGTTTGTTTTCAATTTGATTACTGAATATTTGTCATTGAATTTACTTATTGCTGTAATTGCAGGATACTTGGCTGTAGAAAAATATGAGTTGTTAAGCGTCGAAGAAGCACAATTTAGTAGACTGTCTAAGGACATATCATTAAAATATTCCGGATGCGTGGGCGACAGTTATTGAGTGCCTTTCTCTCCAAAGAACTGGAAAACTCTAGACCAAGGCACCACCAAATAACTGTCTAATAATGAAGTGTGGATATTGTAGTGAGTATCGTTTCCGTGTTATTTATTCTTTGAGTAATTTTACCAAAAAATCACGATATTTCAATAGCCTTAAAGGTTTTTAGACCTTTCGCGCAAGCAGTAATTTTTTTTTTTTTTTTTTTTTGAGGTCGCTAGCCGTGCATTGAAGAATGCCTAAAACTCTGAACTAGGCCCCGTCGAGTCCAGTCCGTCATCTGTCCGTCTCGTCCTGTCGTGTCTGGGGCTTCCAGGTTACATGCATTCACCAGACGAAACTAGCTTATGTCAGCTTAATTGTGCACTGGTTTCGTAGAATCGAGGCGATCATCGAAATGATAGATCCTACGAGTGAATGCACTTGGCCCAGTCACCTGTCGAGCATTTGTATATTTGCCTGTGTGAATGTTTACGTGTGTATGGGAAGTGTTGCATGTTGAGATATGTGTGTTACCTGTAAATAATATGTGAATACAAATATGCATGATGTTAAAATAAGACAAGTGTAATATGCTACTTACAGTTTGTTGTTCGTTCCTACTTATCTGATTCAATTGAGTATGAAAGTACATCTCAATTTTTCTAAAACCTGGCGACGTCTGATGGCAGCGAATAGTCATTGTTGACAGCAATGTTGCCCTTTTATGTTAAATTATCTCGGAGAAGTCATCAGAGGAATATGACGCATGAGATCGAAAATAAATAAAATAAAATAAAGAGTAGAGTTAGTACTGTTATTGAATATTAATTGAACAACACATGTACCATGCAACAATAAAACTACTTGGAATCGTCCAAATGCCGAAAATGAATATATATATATATATATATATATATATATATATATATATATATATATATATATATATATATATATATATATATATATATATATATATATATATATATATATATATATATATATATATATATATATATATATATATATATATATATATATATATATATATATATATATATATATATATATATATTATATATATATATATATATATATATATTATATATATATATATATATATATATATATATATATATATATATATATATATATATATATATATATATATATATATATATATATATATATATATATATATATATATATATATATATATATATATATATATATATATATATATATATATATATATATATATATATATATATATATATATATATATATATATATATATATATATATATATATATATATATATATATATATATATATATATATATATATATATATATATATATATATATATATATATATATATATATATATATATATATATATATATATATATATATATATATATATATATATATATACCATTAACGACAATTAACTCCGTTAGAAGTTTCTCATGCTATGCTGGACGGGAATGGATCATTGACGTGCATCGGTAAATCAGTCGTACCTTCATTTATCCAATCCGAATGAATCGAATCGAATGCACGAATTGAACACCAGTAAAAAATGACCAACGAATCCCAAGAAGAATTCCCCACTATTCCATCATATAAGTCAGTTCTGCATCCATTCCCTGGTCCATATGTCACAAATACTCAGACGCCCACATACACAGATAGACACACGGCTAGCACACAACTGTACACTAGTACCAAAAACCACAATTATTACAACACAACACAACTAATAGGGTTCTACTGTTATTTTTTTTTAATGCGCCTGTGCACGTTGCCGAGGTCGACCGACAAATCGACACACAATGACTTCCACTGCGAGCCGTGCTCACAAAGACTGTCGTTAAGCTGTTGAACAATGTCTGCAAACACAGCCCACAGAAAAAGTCAATCCACGGCGACCCGCCAATCGGCCACGCCAGTGTGCGCAGGCTCTTAGTTGACTGTTAGTTTGGACTGGTGCAGAGTATGAAAAAACACAAAACATAAAAAAGGTCCATAAGCCCTCTCGGTCTCCTCGATGCACCACTATCGAGGCGCAATGCAATAACCATCCTAAAGCAGGTGTCTGCTCAAATATGCTTGAAGATGTCTGCAATACCGTCAAACCCGTCAACCTAGGAGAGGGCTTTCGCGCAAGCAGTAAAATATTGAATTAATAATTTGATTATCGTTGTCAAGCTATTCATCATTGCCAGATAGTTCGATATTTTACGGGTGCTGAGTTTTTTTCGATTAACCGGAGGGTGCACAATTAGATTTAATATTAAAACAAGGGTTAAAAATGTTTATTACCCCTGGTTGGCGAAACCGCCTATTTTCCCCTTTATCTATCACATTCCAATAGAGTGACACCTCACAAGTCCGTGAAGGAGCTATTAATCTATGTGTTTGTCAAATAACACAATCTTGACGTTGTACTTTTAAGTTCCTGGACCTGTTTTAAAATGTTTAACAATTTTAAACCACGTAAACTGCACCGTTATGCAAACCGTGTCTTTGAAGATTTCATCTGATTCATAGCGTACAGATAAATCCGGCAACTATATTTGGTAATAACTACAAAACAAAGGTGAATAGATAATTTTGTAATTGAATATTCACCTATACCTATAATAATTTCTAAACGACGAGGGGTTATTTTGTGAGCCGGGTTGAAAGTTCAAAATAACATGGAAAATAATTTAATTTTTATCCTTCATAAGAATCGACAAAATATTTTAACTAGTTGATTCGCCATAATTAGTTCGTTGACACTAGGGTTATATCCTACATTACAGTGCTTTAATTAGGTTCGGGAAACTGCACAGTGTTAGTGCCAACCGATCGTCCTTATGCCACCAATTGAAGACCACCACGACCAGTGGTGTTCATCTTAACCTACCCTACTTGCATCATCCATACACATGCGTCATCAAAGAGCATATCAAAAAAAATCCAAAGACCTACCAGCTCGGAAGACTAGTCAACATATCACCAAAAATTCCAGAGGCAACTCGCGGCAATGCAAGTCAGGGAACGCATGACCGTACCGTACATTATAAGAAACTTAACTACTAAACCGATACCAGATAAAACTTTCTGCGATCGCGAGCTGACAAATGGGCCTAAATAGCAAATGTAAACAAACAGAGATTTGATTAGTATCTTAAAGAGGAGTAAAAATACTCCATAACAAATATGAATACTCTTTAGTAAATATTTTACACTTTATAAAAATCATTAGAAAACAAAACGGCGAATCCAACTCTCAACCAACCGTAACCAAATTGCCACTCAGGTTAGGCCTCTGCATTTCTAATGTAGTCTATACGGGCGAAACTAACAGCATCATTGTTCACAAGGCGTAGGCAAATTTAAATCATTTCAGTTTTATAAACTTTAATAACCTCACAATACTACAAGTATCGTAAATTTTGTTTCCAATATCATTCTAACTTTATATACGACATACCATTGAGAATTGAAACTAACTACATTAGTGCTGTACCTATCTGGTAAACGTACACCGCCACATCTCATGGACTGACTGTCGAATTTTTGGCGCGATCGTATTTGCGCTTGTCATTATCCAAACGCTAGGCATCAACGTTCCTGGCCACCATGATGCTCATCTGCTGTGCCATTGGCCACCTCTATTACCACCACCCAGTCGATCATAGTCATGAGTGTCCACTGAATCTATATAGCATGATTTCTGTGTCGATGATTCGACCTCGAGCATCACGAGGACTACAGAAGTTTCCACGACAATCCCCAACATTTCCGACACTACCAGTTCACTGGTCCAGATAGCCATTCAACAATATTTCCGTTAGGATTGCCCGGTCGAAAAAAAAATTGTTAACTGACCTTTATAGTCATCGCGCGACTTGTAGTCATCACATTTCAAAGCGCACTCGTCTCGTTTCTTTGGTGGGAAGGTTGTGGCTGAAATAACAGAACTGAGTTAAGGAAATCGATAGCTGGAGAAGACTTACCCTTACTTACCCAGAAGCAAAAAAATCCTTGGTGATGGTGCTTAAGTCTTTTCTTACAATCGGCACGTAACCGTACCAGTGAGAGGGTATTAAAACCTTTGATTCGATCACTTTGCAACCACACAAATTCCGCGTCTGAACAAACAAAGCCCTCTTGTTTTGATGAAAGTCAATTTCGCCTGGCGGAATCGCCCGTGAACCAGAACCAAATGATTGGAATACACGGGGGAATAACAATTTTTCCGATTTTTCCCCTCGGAAGAGGACGGCACGGCGAATACCACTTTTGATTTTTGCTTTCTGGCGACCAGACATGCCAGATACTTTTTTCAAATGCTTGCAAAAACAATTTAAAAAGCCTGGGAAGTATCAAAAATGCCTAAAGTAGATAAAGCTGTAATTTGAAACTAGTGCGTCATCGAAAAAATCTGCAGCTAAAATTAAAAGTCTGCGAATTTGCAGACATGTCTGCAAATCTGGCATCTCTGCTGGCGACCCTGACCCAGTTAAGCTCAGCCGAAAATGGACCGGAATTCTGGCTGGTTCCAGTTCGAATTTCGGCTCCAGTTACACAACCGATTCTAGTTAGAATCGGTTGTGTCACTGGAACTGGAACCAGCCAGAATTCCAGTTCATTTCCGGCTGAACTTTACTGGGGAAGGGTGTAATTGAGAGTCGTTAAAACCAGAGATGATGCTTATATAGAGATGCGCGAAGACTGAATCCAAATGTTCCAATTGAACCAGTTAACTAACATCCCTATCTCTACATACAGAGATTGACAATAGGCAACATCGTTTTTCCACCGATCGATAGGGGTGAGTTTGACAACGTCAGAATCGCTTGAAATGTCATCAACAAACGGCCGTAGAAGTAAATAAATGGAAAAATGACGCTTTCTCTATTGTGATGCAAGCTAACGTGCTTCTCGTTCTTAGGACTTAGTTTATGTTAATTAAATGCAAATTTTGCTTCTAAACAACGTCCTTATTTTGGCTACCTGTTACCTGCTATCGGAAGCAAGCGAACCTGTGATCTACTCGCATGCCCGGCTTAGTCAAATATAGGATCTATCTCTAGTTTAAGTCCGACTAAGCGGTAGTGAAGTCAGATAGCACGCGCAAAAGCGTAGCCACATTGGGCGGTGGAAACAAAATACAATTTGCAACGCTGGTAAAATGTAAACACAAATGAACATTCCAGATGAACCTATCGTCAATTGACATTTCGACGAGTTTTGATTCGAGCCAATAATATTGAGTTCTACAAGATGACGACACGAATGAACTCATGATGAATGAAGTTCATGTTTGACAATTCTCGGTGGTTTGTTTACTTTGCCAGTTGCGTGAGTACGAGTGCAACGGGTGCTCATCTGTTACATTCGAACTCACGTAACTTCCATGTAAACAAACCACCGAGAATTGTCAAACTAAGTTCATCCGGCTCATTTTGTGGGGTTATGTCGGTTGGTGTAAAACCTAATGGGCCCTCAATGGCTTTGTAAGGTGTTTGAATTTACCGGTTCGAAATCCTGAATGGAACTTCATTTTGAAAACATTTAAAGGTTGTGAAGACGGGTGTTTCATATTGAAGACATTTTTTCGGATGTCTGATTAATTTCAGGCAGAATTCAGGCTCAAAATCAAAATCCGATTCAGAATCCTGCCCGGTCAAACCATTCGGAATAGGGCTCTTGCAGAGCGCATATGTATTTGTGAGCCGTTGGGCAGACAAAAATGACAGCTGCATATAATGCATACGAATCGGCGAGACTATTTTGTTTTAAATAATTATTTAATATTATTGCGAGCGTATACGGAAATATACACTGATATATATGATGCATCAATATACATTCTTTACGTAGCATAATATTTTCAAGCGTTTGAACCAGTTACGCGGATTAAATAACTAAATAATTGCCAAAATTATGCTTCATACCTTTGGAAACAACGAATATTCCAAAAGATTCTTGCCATAAAATTTTAAAATTGTGAAATATCTTGAACGGCAAGAAAGTTCGTACATGCAAGAAAGCTTCAAGAATGGTTTTAATCCCTGTACAACCTATATACCCTATTTGGAAGTGTTGAATATGGATTTGTTATCATAGATAGTGGGGTAAAATACTGCTCCTTTTCACTATTTGTAAAATAATTGATTTTAAACAAATTTTAAGTTTTTTTACAGGTGAACACATTATATTTGAAGCTATCGACATCCAATAGATACCACAGGAATAGCCCAACATAATTGGATTTTGTGAAGTATGCTTAGATGCCGAGTCGGTCTACTTCAGTTCATTTAATATTGTGCATTGCCGTATAATTGACCAGAGCTACTACTCTCCACTCGTTCTGGACAATTATTTTTTCATTCATGTGACTTTAAACCTCTGAACAATTATCCCCCTGTTGAAAGCGAAACCATTTTTCACTACCACGGTCTTTCATTCTGACACCATAAAATACGCACATTCTAAGTAGGGGCTTATGTGTAAAAATGTTCAAATCATTTTTAAATATAGTTATATAAGCGCAAATTATTATTATTGAAAAGAATATCAATTTAATCTTAGTCCATTGAATGTAAACATGCAATGTGTGCCCAACAGATGCTTTGACTGTGTGTGTAGCAAAAGCCCTATTTGATTCGGAATCCTGAATGGAGTCAGCATGGATTCCAAATCAAATGCAACAACCGATTCTGAGTCGGAATCGGTTGTTGCATTTGATTTGGAATCCATAATGACTCCATTCAGAAATCCGAACCGGTTCCGGAATGAGTTTAACTGGGTGGTCGATGAAGACATTTTTTTTTTGAAATGTTAGACATTTGGAAAATATACCTGGTATCCCTGGTTCCGGAGCATAAGGAAGAAAGTCTTTTCTGCATTCGCTTTGTTGTTACTGCTATTTGATAACTGAAAATTTCAGTATTCTCAAGCCTTAGAAAATAAAATACATGCATCAGTTGATCGTAAGTTTGATTTCATCTGTAAAAATAATTGCTTTTCCTAGTGATAATTTTTATCACATATAGTGCAGCAAACAATCCACGAAAATATCTGATAGATAATGTTGGGATCTGGTAGATGCTTCATGTGAACAGCTCAGAGAGGAAGATATGGCACAAGAAGATATGAACGACTCTGAACCCGTTGCAGTAAGCGCTGACAGTCTACAGATAGTTTCCACCAAGGAGAAAGGCGAAACTTTGGTTCACTTGGCTTTTAAATATTGTAAACGTTACCTAAAAATTGATGGATCGGCGTACTGAAAGTGTCGGTTCAATAATAACAAACGTGCAGCTAACGTTTACGTGTATCCAGTTTCAAGAGTCCAATATCATGCCATTCACAATCACGAAGAAGTGGTTGATGGACAGGAGAATGAACAATTCAACGGAAGATGAAGTTGATCATCATTACATGATCATTGAGGATGTTGAGGACGATGATGATCAGGAAGATGCTGACAAACAATTTTGAAATGATGATGCCTGCAGATCAAAAGCAAGTTAAGAAAAAATATGAAATTACTACCAATGTTAAGGGTAGAGAGTATCTAGTTTACGAGGGTCACCAGTACAGCAAAGATAAAACACGAGCTGATGGTGCCGCATTTTGGTGCTGTCTTAGAAAATATGACAAGTGTCGGGCGACGGCCACCGTTTTTCGTAACGGCAAAGTTGATACATGTGGCGAAAATTTGCATGAAACTGACAAACTCTATCTTGAACGGCAAAGGCTAGGTAATGGCAGTCGGATGTACCGCATAACGAACAATCAGAAAGGTAATAGCTCAAAGTTTAAAGATTATTCTAAACTCCAATGATGTATTCATTCTAATTCATTTACAGGAAATGATGCTCTGGTTTTTGAAGGTCATCGTCATCTGGCGTACAAGTGGCATATGTAAGATGAAAGTTGTTCTTAACGTCGATGGGTTCGTCCATCATATGGAAGTAGATCACGATCATGATCATGAAAAAACAGAGGCACCCGTCACTGAAAAGTATGCGGCTGATATAGTCAATGAGGTAACAGAAAATTCGTTAATAACGCCGGTACGTATAGTCAACAGAAATTGGTCAGCCAACCTGCGCCTGTTTCGTGCCCAAATTTCACACCTGAGCAACAGGCTGCAAGTGGTTATCGTATTGTTAAGAACCGCAAAGGCAAAACTCGTGTTCGACAGGATGGTTCGGTTAAAGGGCTGTGCAAAATGAATAAGAAAACATTCCGGGCAGCCGTGTATTTATTCCCCGATGGAACGGTTGCCAAGACCAGCGAAAAATTTCTTTTCCTGTGATAAATGTTATCACTTAGTGTAGCAATCAATCTACAACAATATCTGATAGATTAAGCTTCTGATTCTACATTCACCAAGATGATTTCAAATAAAGGGAACCGAGGAATCGATATAAAATTGTACACAGTATGTAATCTTATCTGTGATTTTACTGTATGGTAGTTTTTGAATAATTTGTGCCCTTTAAATAAGTATTCTTAATTTAAGTTTCAGACAATTCAATCGTTGCATTTTTACGTTATGTTGACAATTGCGAGTGAGGGTGTTTGAAATACACTAATGCTAAATCGTTTTGCCTTTCAAAATGCTCTAATGATTTCATTAAAGATTCTTGATAATTGCCTGGTGCTAGCATACCATTCAGGGACTAAGCGTAATCGGTTACCACGCTCAGGCATAAGGTTCGCATAGTGTACGGATATTTTCGCCAGAGTTTATCAGCTTTTTTATACCTATAGGTACTAGCCATCGATGAGATCGAAACAATCATTGATAACCGTTTAATGTACAAGATTTGTTCCAGTATGAACGCAGTCCCATATGTATATTTGTTAAAAATATGATCTGTTGGACTGTGTTGCTAAACGAAATTATTTACATATTTTTAATATTTATAAATAATATATTAAAATCTGAATATTCAATGTTTTCGACTTTGTTTCTTTTGAGAAATATTCCAAAATCAGTTTGGTTCAGTTGATATTATTTAGTTGAATCGACTAAAACCGGGTATAAGTTCAATCCACAAACTTTTTAAATCGTAAATAATTTTGGTTGAATCAGCTAAAATTATTAGTTATACAGTTGAAATAACTAAAGTTGCTTTGAATTTTAAGCAACATTTTTTTTTGTTTCTGCAATGACTTAAGTTGATCTAGCTAAATGTGTCATTCACATAGTTAAAACAGCTCAATCTATTTTTAATTTCAATTCACAACCTATTTGAATCAAGAATGACTTTAGTTCATCCAACTAAGTTTATGCATTGAAATTGAGTGTTGACTGACTGACAGCATCATTTTTTAACTAGAAAATTGGTTGTTTCTGCCAACTTTTGTTTTGAAGCAAAAACAAAAAATGACAGTTTAGAAAAATCAACAATCGTTTAGCTGTACCAAATTTTAACTAATCGATTTCAGAAATACGACTAATAATTTAGTTGCTATACGATCGCGAGCGTTTCCGTGTATAAGGTCACGGCACTAAACATTATTTGACATTTCTCACACGCCGCTCTTTCTCACTCTCACTTACTCTTCTCTCTCTCCTCTATCTTCTCTCTCTGTCTCCCTTCCTTCGTGCTCGTGGTAACTGTCACGACTCACATCTTTCTTGCTGTTTCTCTATCCATTTCTAAGTTGTGTGATAAGATCTTCTGATAATCTAAAATATTTATTAAGGTATAATCACGTGTGCGATGTAATTGTTGAGGTTTGAGAAGACAATACTATTTTTTGTCTGTCGATACTCTGTAAATAGTTTTTTTTGTATTTTAGTGTTCAAGAAAACAAGTTTAATATTACATTCTACTTGGTAAATAAAATATTTGTAGTCCTTAGAAAATTTGCAAAATCTTTGTATTATGAGAAAACTATAACTGTTTTCAAATGTTCACACCATCAAGATGAAAGTGGTATATTTCCGAAACGTTGAACTATGGGTAGGCAGGCGACCAAAAATCGAAAACTACAGCAACTCAAATTTAATTCAGATCTATTCGGAGCTTCTATAAACACTATAATTAAGGAAATTCACGGCTATCTAGAAAAAACATTCAACGTAACTGGGTAATACAAATGTTTGAAGATCATACGTCTCCCAACCTTTGAACGGAACGGATCGTTATATTTCACAGTGGTGTTCGGTGTGTAAATTTCAGTGAGTGAAGGTCATCCTTTGTTCGTTCGTTAGCTGCCGTTCTGCTGGTGCCGGCAGTAAATCCAGTACAATGTTTTCGCTGGTGCGGAACAATCGACGTTGTTTGCAGATAAGTTTTGCTTGATTTTTTTTCCTCGTTTGCTTTCTTTCCTTTTCCCTACTTTTACTCTACCTTGTAATCAAATAATAAGACACATTCCCGTTTATATAACGCTCTGCCCTTATGCTTAAATGGCCGAGGGCGAAATATCATCTGATGTAATCATGGAAGTCCCTGATCCCCCTAACACTCGCATTGCTCCCCGTATAAAGCAGTACCCAGAAGACTGCTAATTACCCAGCCGTAACTCAGATAACACGTGTTCGGGCAAACAAGATACGTGTTCTAGTGAATGATCTCGGCCAGGCAAACGCGATTGCTTGCTGTGAGCGCTTTACGCGGGAATTTCAAGCGTACGTGCCTTGTGTGGCCGTAGAAATCGATGGGGTAGTGTCCGAACCGGGCCTGAAATGCGAAAAACTGTTGGAGCACGGGGTTGGCTGCTTTAAGGACCCCTCACTTGAACAGATTAAGATCTTGGAATGCAAACAATTGTATACCGCAAACACCGAGGGAGGTAAGACTACCTACTCTCTATCAGGCTCGCTTCGGGTGACATTCGGCGGGTCCTCTCTTCCCAACTACATCCTCCTTGACAAGGTTCGCCTACCAGTTCGCCTGTTTGTACCGCGGGTCATGAGCTGCAGCAATTGCAAGCAGTTGGGCCACACAGCCACATATTGTGGAAATAAGAAACGATGCGGCAAATGCGAAGGAGAGCATGAGGATGACTCTTGCGACAAAGAAACTGAAAAGTGTATTTGCTGCGGGGGCCCTTCACATGCTCTTAAATCATGCGCTGCGTACAAGCAGCGCGGGGATAAAATTAAACGCTCCCTTAAGGAACGCTCGAGGCGTTCTTATGCAGAAATGCTAAAGAATGCTTCGCCATCTGTCATTTCCGAAAATCCCTATGCTGATTTGGCTAAAGTTGAACAAGAATCTGACGACCCACAAGAGGGAACATCTTTGGTTAACCAAGGGGAATCCAGGAAGAGGAGAAATCTAGCCACCCCTAGATTGCCTCGTAAGGGTGCCAAGGTGTCGTCCCCTCAGAGTGCGCCAACTACAATCAATAAATCCAACGGAAGTGATGCACAAAAGCCGAAGCAATTTGCTCCAGGACTTGGAAATGTTAATTCTGACAAGGAGTATCCACTACTTCCCAAACCAAAAACCCCAAGTGCCCCCTTTTTTCCAACAGACACTCAGTCCAGTAACAGACTAATGAAATTTTCTGACATAGTGGACTTAATTTTCACAACTTTCAATGTTACTGATCCTCTCAAAAGCATTCTGATACATTTTCTCCCTATAGCGAAAACATTTTTGAAGCAGTTAACTGCTAAATGGCCCCTCCTTGCAGCGATCGTATCCTTCGATGGCTAAGTCATCAAACGATGTCACTGATTCGATCACTGTCTTACAGTGGAATTGCAGAAGTATCCTCTCAAAAATCGATTCCTTCAAATTTTTACTAAACAGTTCAAAATGCGATGCTTTCGCATTATGTGAAACTTGGTTAACTTCCGATATAAATATCAACTTCCACAACTTTAATATAATTCGTCTGGATCGAGAAAACCCTTACGGAGGAGTACTTTTGGGGATTAAAAAGTGCTATTCTTTCAACCGAATTAACCTCCATTCGACACCAGGCATTGAAATTGTCGCTTGTCAAGTTCTAATCAAAGGCAAAGACGTTTGCATTGCTTCCATATACATTCCTCCTAGAGCCTCGGTAGGGCACCGAACGCTTTGTAATATCACGGAATCCTTACCGGCACCGCGGCTAGTTCTAGGAGACTTTAACTCGCACGGTACGGTATAGGGTTGTCTTCACGATGATAATAGATCAACATTAATCCAAGATCTTTGCGATAATTTCAACATGACCATCTTAAACACCGGAGAAATTACACAAATTCCTACACCACCAGCACACACGAGCGCGTTGGATTTATCACTGTGCTCGACATCGCTACAGTTAGATTGCATGTGGAAAGTGATCCCTGATCCCCACGGTAGTGATCATTTGCATATCGTAATTTCAATTGCTAACGGTTCAAGACCATCGGAAACAATTAATGTCTCGTATGACCTCACACGGAACATTGATTGGAAGAGCTACGCGACCGCGATATCCGTTAAAATCGAATCCACCCAAGAGCTTCCTCCGGAAGAAGAGTACAGGTTTTTGACTGGCTTGATTCTCGACAGTGCGAATCAAGCTCAGACTAATCCAGTACCCAGCGCGAATACCCATGGACGGTTTCCCACCCTGTGGTGGGATAAAGAGTGCTCAGAGCTGTACGCGGAGAAGTCCACTGCATATAAGGCCTTCCGGGAAGACGAGTTACTCGCTAGCTATCAGCAGTACGCGTCGCTAGAAAGGCGAATGAAGAGTTTAATGAAAGCCAAAAAACGCAGTTATTGGCGCCGGTTCGTCGACGGGTTAACGAGAGAAACAGCGATGAGCATTCTTTGGTGTACGGGTCGACGTATGCGTAATCGAAACAGTACCAACGAGAACGTGGATTATTCAAACCGTTGGATATTCGCTTTCGCCAAGAAGATCTGTCCGGACTCTGCCCGGTACAGAAAACGTACCGCACCGCGTCTCCTCACGATACCGCGAACGAAACACCGTTTTCGATGGTAGAGTTCTCACTTGCTCTCTTATCATGCAACAATAACGCCACAGGGTTAGACAGAATCAAATTCAACTTGCTGAAGAATCTGCCCGACACTGAAAAAAGGCGCTTGCTGAACTTATTTAACAAGTTTCTTGAGGGTAACATTGTCCCTCATGACTGGAGGCAAGTGAAGGTCATCGCCATTCAAAAACCAGGAAAACCAGCCTCCGACCACAACTCGTATCGACCGATTGCAATGCTGTCCTGTATTAGGAAGTTGTTCGAGAAAATGATCTTGTTTCGCCTCGACAATTGGGTTGGAGCAAATGGCTTACTGTCAGATACACAATTTGGCTTTCGCAAAGGCAAAGGGACGAACGACTGCCTTGCGTTGCTTTCTACAGAAATCCAAATGGCCTATGCTAACAAAGAGCAGATGGCATCAGTCTTCTTGGATATTAAGGGGGCTTTTGATTCAGTTTCTATCAATATTCTGTCAGAGAAGCTGCACCAGCATGGTCTTTCACCAATTTTAAATAACTTTTTGCTAAACCTGTTGTCTGAAAAGCACATGCACTTTACGCATGGCGATTTAACAACATTGCGATTTAGCTACATGGGTCTTCCCCAGGGCTCATGTCTAAGTCCCCTACTCTACAATTTTTACGTGAATGACATTGACGATTGTCTTGCCAATTCATGCACGCTAAGGCAACTTGCAGACGACGGGGTGGTCTCTGTTACAGGGCCCAAAGCTGCCGACTTGCAAAGACCATTACAAGATACCTTGGACAATTTGTCTGCTTGGGCTCTTCAACTGGGTATCGAGTTCTTCACGGAGAAAACTGAGTTGGTTGTTTTTTCTAGGAAGCGCGAGCCGACGTAACTCCAGCTTCTAACAGTGGGTGAAACGATCAATCAGGTCTTCACATTTAAATATCTCGGGGTCTGGTTCGACTCTAAACGTACCTGGGGATGTCACATTAGGTATCTGAAACAGAAATGCCAACAAAGGATCCATTTTCTCCGGACAATAACTAGAACATGGTGGGGTGCCCACCCAGGAGACCTAATCAGGCTGTACCAAACAACGATATTGTCGGTGATGGAGTACGGATGTTTCTGTTTCCGCTCCGCTGCGAACATACACTACATCAAACTGGAGAGAATCCAGTATCGTTGCTTGCGCATTGCCTTGGGTTGCATGCACTCGACCCATACGATGAGTCTCGAAGTGCTGGCGGGCGTTCTTCCGTTAAAAAATCGATTTTAGGAACTCTTATATCGATTGCTCATTAGATGCGGTATTTTGAACCCGGTGGTGATTCAAAATTTCGAGAGGCTCGTCGAGCTTAATTCTCAAACCCGTTTTATGTCCTTGTACTTCG
Organism: Topomyia yanbarensis; assembly: GCF_030247195.1. NCBI lineage: Eukaryota > Metazoa > Arthropoda > Insecta > Diptera > Culicidae > Topomyia > Topomyia yanbarensis. Next base: position 282,033,072 of record NC_080671.1, read on the forward strand.
ACTACATGGCACAGAGCATCAATCCTTCTTCGTACAATCCCAACCGTGTCCGTTTCCTAGATACTTCTGATTCTACTGTATTCTTCGACACATCCATGAAGGAAGAGATTCGTGGAATCCCGGACCATATACGCCCGCAAGTGATCCCCAATATATTTTATAATAAATTCCGAGAAGTCGACTGCAACAAAATGTTTTACACTGACGGATCAAATCTCGATGGGTCCACTGGCTTCGGTATCTTCAGTAATACTATCACCGCTTCATTCAAGCTCAATGATCCTGCTTCAGTGTACGTCGCAGAGTTAGCTGCAATTCAGTACACCCTTGGGATCATCGACACTCTGCCCACAGATCACTACTTCATCGTTTCGGACAGCCTCAGCTCTATCGAGGCTCTTCGTGCGGTGAAGCTTCAAAAGCAATTCCCGTATTTTCTGGGGAAGAGTCAGGAGTCCTTGTGTACGTTATCTAAAAAATCTTATCAGATTACCTTTGTTTGGGTCCCCTCTCATTGTTCTATCCTGGGCAATGAAAAGGCCGACTCATTAGCAAAGGTGGGCGCATTATATGGTGATATATACGAAAGACCAATCTGCTTAAACGAATTTTTTAGTATTTGTCGTCAGAGGACGCTCAACAGTTGGCAAACCTCGTGGAGCAATGGGGAACTTGGACGATGGCTACATTCGATTATCCCAAAGGTATCAACGAAGCCTTGGTTCGGGGGGATGGATGTGGGTCGGGATTTTATTCGTGTAATGTCCCAACTTATGTCCAATCACTACACCATGGATGCGCATTTGCGCCGTATTGGGCTTGCGGAGAGTAGTCTGTGCGTTTGTGACGAGGGCTATCACGACATCGAGCACGTTGTCTGGGTATGCGCCGGGTATTTGGACGCCAGGTCTCAGTTAAAGTATTCCCTTCGGGCCCGAGGTAGACCACCCAATGTCCGAGATATACTGGCAACTCGTGATTTACCCTATATGTCCCTTATTTATACTTTCATAAAACGATAAATATCCCAATTTAGCCCCTCTCTTTTATTTATTTTAGAAGTTTCCTCCTGCCTTGTAGAACCGATCAGCTCCAGAGTGCCACTATGTAACCGCTGTCGCCCTTACCACTACGCCTGCATAGAAGGAAACTGAAGCGAAAGCGACTCGAGGTCCGATGACTTTTGAAGGATTCCCCGCTGGTCCGAAGAATACCATCCGCCAATCCGGTACTCGACGACTTAGTAGACTGAGGCGCAAATTTGTTTCGCTGATCCCCCCCCCCCCCCCGTTTGAGCGAAAGTTGCAAGTTTTGCTCTTCTTTCCCTGTCATCATACGCCTTCTCTCCCCTGTCCTTGATACAACTGCTGCTACACTGATGTGGAAATAAGCCACCCTCTGAATATCTTGACCAAGCATAAGTCTTCGATAAAAAAAATATCAAATTTGTATTCTGTATTCCTAGTTTTAAGATAGCTGTAATTTTTACTCTTTATTGAAACTCTTGTCCTCCATCTTGTAAATAGAATTGTATCCCTAGTTTTAAGATATCTGTGAAATTTCTCATAAATATTTGTTCCCCCTTTTGTGTACTAAACTATATTGTTAGTTTTAAGATAACTGTAAAATATTTCGTAAAATACTATTACTCCCCCTCTTGTATATCAAACTGAATCCATTGTTTTAAAATTTTTCATAAAAAATCTTTTGGCCCTCTCTTGTATATTGAATCTTATTTCTAGTCATAAGATAGCTGTAAACTTTCTTTTCTTTTGTAAAAAAAATATTTCAACATTGTAACCTCCTAGTTTTAAGATATCCAAAATGTAAAAACAAAATAATTTGGCACCGCCAAGCTAACGCATTTGTGCCTATCAAATAAACGAAATGAAAAAAAATGTTTGAAGATGAAAATTCCGTTATTTAAACTTTTCGTATATGAATTGAAGTTTAAATGAATCATATGATCAAATATGTCATGTGAAAAGTGAGAACATCTTTTTTGAGATGTATTATGTATTATTGAAAATATAATGAATAGTTATATTGGTATGAACTATTATGAAGAATAACGGATCAAAGTCTACAAATATCCACGAATTATTTTTTTCTCTCTATACTAAGTGCAATCCAATTGATGTTTCAATGGCAGTCACAATTAGTAGAGAAGCGTTGGATGTACTGTGTACGGAAATGTTTGATCTGACTACATTTTTACCATACACATTACTGTGAAACAACAAACGAACCCGAAGGTACTCTTTTCATGACCAATATAACTAGAAACATATTTATTCACAGAAAATTAAGTCATATAATGTCAAGTCTATCTATCAAGAACAGTATTATGTCAAGTGACACTTTCATTGGCCGCTTGTGTTTCCAACAAATTAAATACTAATCCTGAAAATTAGAACCATTTCTTTTTCGAAGTATTGGTTTGTATAGGACTCATTCATCCATATTTCCTGAATGAAATTTCCGAACGAAATAATATACAAGCTATAAGGATGACTGGAAAGAGACTGCATTATAATCCACTGAATGGCTTTTGTGCTATCGACATAGCATAGCTTCACACTATTTACGTCAATGCAAATGAAAACATTGAAATATCTACCTTTCCCATTCACAAATCGCCTTCTCCGTCTGTAGCTCTCTGTTTAAAGGGCTTGAAAGCACTTGTGACCTTGTCTTACTTTACTATCCAATATTGAATTCCAAAACAAATTGAACGTTCCAAGTTCCTTATAACTAATTAAGGTCCATCAATAAAGTAGAAAAACCGCCGCCGCCAAGAAAAGAACAACAAAAACGAAAAGGTGAAAACAAAAAAGAATGAAAACTTTAGAAAGTTCATTGCATACTAATAAACCATTTTTCAGATGATGGGATTATCAAAAACAATTCATAACTTTCTGTTACAATAGTACAATTCGTAAAATACGGTTTATTCATTTATTTTATTCAAAAACGATTTTTAATTTAATTCCAAATAGCCAATTTTTTCAGTTTCTTCATTTCATGGATTTTATTCGTCTTGTTTGTTTTATTCATTTTAAACATTTGACTAATTTTATTTTTTTTACATTTTAACGATATTCAATTAGCTAGCGATTACTGAGTAGGGAAACTTATGAAAATTGGAGCCAAGTGAGTGAGATGTGAAGTAAACAGATCGGAAAACTAGAAGTGGCACGGTTATTAGAACAGGCTTAATATCGTACGGGCTTAATCTTTGTCTTTTGCTAATGAGGATCGAGGTTAGGCAGCATAACTACGAATCACCCGAGTTCATTAGCATGTGTCCTGGTATAGATAGACATGTCCATCTTTACCGTGACAACCGAAAAAAGACTAATTTTAAGTATATGATCTTTGCATTTTAATTATTTATTTCATTCAGCATTCTTTTTATTCATTTTGTTCATTTGGATTCATTTAATTTGCTTTATTCGTTTCATTTTTTGGACTCACTCTGATCAGTTTATTTAATTTGTTCAATTTTTCAGATTTATTCATATCGTTCAAATTATTTATTTGACACAATTTATTTTTGCAATTATTTTACAACTTTTTAACATAGATAATTTTTCATTTCAATCAATTCATTTTCCTTTTATTCATTTTATCAATTATATTCGTTTTGTTTATTTGATTCGTTTGTTCTATTTATTCATTTTATTCAATTCATTTTTATTAGTTTTATTCTTTTCATTCATTCCAATCATTTTATTAATTTTTTCCATTTCATTCATTTGATTCATTGCATTCACTGGATTCATTAAATTCATTCTATTTATTTGTTTCAATTGGTTCACTTCATTAATTTGATTCATTGGAATCATTTGATTTATTTAATTCATTTGATTAATTTGATTCATTTGATTCATTTTGTTCATTTTTTTAAACTTTATTCTTTTAATAATCAGTCATTCCACTTATATATTTCATTTGTTAGTTTGAGTCAATTTAATTTGTTCATTTAATTTTATAACTATTTTTAAATAATATTTATCTATTTATTTAGTGAGCTAATCTAATTTTATTTATGTATTTTATTAATATGATTTATATTATTCATTGTACTCATTTAATGAATGTGAAAACATTTCATTTCATTGTTTTCATATTTTCTTTATTTTTTTATTTTGTTCGTTTTATTGATTTTCTATATTTTATTCAGCTTATTGGAGGTTTTATTCGTGCAGGGCTGGAAACTCCAAAAAATGTACGAGTTCTGCAAACTAATGAATGACCCAACAGTGGAATGTATAAGAAATGTCTCATCTCACTGCTAGGTGGATAAAGTTGGTTTTTTACATGGAAATTGAAAAGAGAAGGAGGCGTTCGTATGTACGTACCATATGAATGAGTTGTAGTCTGTTTCCAACAACATTTGGCAATCGAACAAATCGAACCGATTCCAGTTGTGGACCAAACTCTGGCCGCTATCAATGTCGATGAAACAATGATTCCGGGATCCGAAAAAAATCCTACCTCTAAGAAGACACATCGAAGTTTTGGCGATTCTGCTTCTTCTAGAGTTCTCTTGCAAGTGGCAGTTTTTCGTTTTACTGGAAATCCATTTCATAAAAAGGAAAATGGCGAAACAACAATAACTGTCGTGGAATAACCTTATTGACCGCTCTCTCGAGCTGATAATTATGGAACCCCTTTAGGATTAATACCAGTTCCTAATCAGTCTACTTTTCCATCTCAATCTGATCGGAAGCTACAATCGCGCTGCTTGTTAAATCAAACGAACGCTTCTACATACAGTCTGCCGTCTATCTGTACCGCGCCATCGAAGCAATCGAAAAATAACAGTTGTCCCAAGCCAGTGTGGAAAATAATGCACCGTTACTTTCATTGATGCGGTATCGATAGTTTATTTAAAAATGATTGAAACTCAGCAGCAAAATTTGAACAATCTTCGATTCCATACAGTGGTCGTTTCCACCCTTGTGTTCGCGAAGTGGAACAATTAATAAAGGTGCATACTCGTAATGCGGTACTGATAGCATATAAAACTTTGGCCGTGGCGAAAAGTTTGGCTATGGGAAACAACATGCAACACGTCGTTGCGCATGTCAATATTAAAATCAAGACACCCGTTTCGATTGACGAAGATAAGCCTGGTGTGAGCCTGCACGATCTATCCCCGCGTACAACCAATAAATTCACTATTGATGTCGAAGTACGTAACGGTGAAAGTTTGAAACCTGGAGAAGCTTTTTTCCAGGTATATCCAATGGTGTTCGTATCGTGAGAAGCAAATCTCAAATCACGCTGCGCACATATGAAGGACAGATCCCTACGTGCCAAATCATGTGTGCAAGGCTCTAATGAAACAACATCAACTGCGAGCAAACCCAACAACATTAACTAAATCACCAACAACCGGAGTTGCAACTCAGCCACCGACGAATGCTGGAACAACAGATTCTACACACAGCGTGTCCGATCATTGTGATACTGCTTACCAATGGTTGTCATTTGAGATTGCCAGATGTAGCGCAGGGAAGCTACTTGGAACCGTTGATGTTTCTGCTTTACTTCAATGACGTGTATTTAGTGCTTAAAATTCCTCGCCTGTTCCTGCACAGACGATCTCATAATAATTCGTCTCATTTGCTCAATTCAGGATTTCCAATTTCTCCAACAACAGCATGAAATTTTCGCTGGTGGTGGTGTAGCAAGAACTTTGCGCGCATGTGTGTGTGTAAATCCTAAAAATCACGGTGATCGAATTCCCATGAAAAATTTTCTGGTAGAGCTCTTCCTCTCAGACCCACAAAACTTTTTTACTGCCGAAGCTCTGCCTGTCCGACTTAAGATCTTTGTAACTGCCGAAAACCTGTGGAGAAAGCACAGTCGGTTGATAGGTAACGGGGGAGGCCTTTCCTGGTTTTTTACTCGCCTCATATGGTCACCCTATACTAAATGCATAATTGGCATTATCGGTTCCTCGATTACACACAGTCAGAGTATGGAACCTGCACAAAGTCTGCCATTTCTTCGTTCTAGGAATTCCGTATTTAGCCTCGGTCGCATTAGCGTACATCCTGCAGTCTACTGCATGTGAGACTTCAGCTAACTGGATGGTTCTCCTCGTTTAACTGCTAAGAATTTCGTTTCCACATGCAATACATTCATATAAGGATGAATCACCAGAATTAATCAAGACCGTCCGTCTTACCCCACCAGTACACATATTTTTTAAACGTTTGTACTTATTCGCACATAAATCAACTTACCTGTTATTTTCCACAAAGATGTCACTTAAGAGTTACTTTATCCAAATAAAGGAAAAAATCCGCGAAAAAATTGATTTTTTTCTCGATAAACCTTAAAATCGGAAATTTGAAAATTACATCCGCACGAAACGGCACTACTAATTATCAATATTTGCCTAAATTGTACACATTTAGCAGTATTCAAGGCCTACTAAGTGTTTCATAATTCAAGGTTATCCATAATGATAGGGTACACATACAATACAATTGAAGTTTTAAAGTTATATCCATAAAACAAGCATGTGCCCGTCTTACCCCACCTGTCCGTCTTACCCACAATTCCCCTACAAAATTTTAGTAATCGCATATGAATTTTTCTATACAGTTGTCATGTCATGTATAATAAAAATGTAATATATGTAAGAAGGAAAACCCGAATTGCCAAGAAAATACTTTAAACATAACATTATTAAACCGAATTCAATATAAAACGAAGACGCAACGCGCTCTATGCGACGGGTAATTAAAAACTGCTTATTTTTTCACATTTCTCCAAGGGGTCTCACAATCGTCCCACACGGCCTTTCCTGACATTACTTCCGGCCCGGAAGTGTCCACGGTTTAATACAATCGCCAGCAGTAGATGTTGTTCTAGGTCCTTCTGCATCTTCGTCAAGTTTCCGTACCTCGTAGCGGTCGTTATCCAAAATCTTCACAAATTCATACGGCCCAAAAAACTTAGGCTTTACTTTTTGGCTCACACCAAACTGCGTCTTCGGCACGGTCATTGCATCACCAACTTTGTACTGATTCGTTGGTTTTCGACAAAGATTGTAGGATCTTCTATTCTCTTCCTGAATCTTATTGATACTCTCGTGCGCCATGTTGCGTAAAACACTACGATCCCGATTAAAATCTTCACGGATCTCCCTTTCCAGCAGCTCTTTAAGTATCTCATCCTGCTTTGTACGCATTTTTACTCCAATTTGTAATTGGAAAGGAGTAGTCTCTATAGCCCGTTTCCAACTATTGTTATGGCATTTTTGTACTTCGCCAATGTGTTTAAACCATTCATCGGGTTTTTCGTTAGATAGCTTAGTAAGCATCAGGATTATTATACGATGGACACGCTCCACCTGTCCATTCCCACGTGGTACGCCAGTCACGACTATATGCAACTCTATTCCCTCATCATCGTAATACACCAAATTCTTTTTTTGCACGGGGATGCGTTCGTGCAAAAAAAACCGTGTAAAAAAAATCCGTGTTATTTCGAAAAACCGTGTAATAAAATCTGTGTTATTTCGAGAAACCGTGTAAAAAAATCCGTGCTATTTCGAGAAACCGTACAAAAAAAATCCGTGTTATTTTGAGAAACCGTGCAAAAAAAAATCCGTGTTATTTCGAGAAACCGTGCAAAAAAAATCCGTTCTATTTTGGGAAACCGTGCAAAAAAATCCGTGTTATTTTGAGAAACCGTGTAAAAAAATCCGTGCTATTTGAGAAACCGTGCAAAAAAAATCTGATTTTTTGTGTTAACAGCTATATGGTTATGATATTTAACAATGAATACTGTTGGACATTTTAAATGCACAAGGGGGCTGTTAATGTTCCCAGTAGAAGTTTTTCAATTTTTCGAGTTTTTTTTAGAAAAATGTATGTTTTTATTCGTTAAAAGAAGTTATTGTTCGTTGAAAAGCAATAATTAAAATGGAAAAATGTTTCAACTATTTAGAGTTTGTCAACTTTTTGTAGATTACACTGTGCTAAAAATATTTGGGACCTTCGCCACAACAAAATGAGCTACGTTGTCATTTTCAGCCGATTATCGGTTTTGTGACATTTTTTGAACGAAGAAAACTAGACCTTTCGAACAGTATGCTGTCATATACAGTTTGGTAAGAAACATTGTTCTATTCTGGGACAACAATATCAAAATTGTCATTTTTACTTAATTAAATACTCTTTCCTGAAAAGTGGCAGCATTTGTCGTTTTGCAATTTTGACAGACCCCTTCTTTGCATTTAAAATTTCCAAAATTCGCTATTTTACACTTAGCGAATCTAGTTTTTTTAACGACTGCAACCTATGCCTTGGTGGATATCGGTCCGTCCCGCGAGGCAAACTTTGCAAAATCGTACGAAATAGCGACTAGCTGCCAGTTAAACACCTATCTTCAGGAGGACGATAAAGTTTTGAGCACGTGTGTCTCAAAAAGTGTGATGTCCTCTAATTTGTGTTCATCCAAAAAATATTCTCCTGCCAGCGAATTTGAGTCGTCTGTGTTAGAGGGATTCCACGAGAAACCGGCCGACCGCAAAATATGACCATCGTAGATTCAAACGAAACTTTGCAGGTGTGTTCAGTGTATGAATCTCCATGATATTCTCTGGCAATTGGAATATTTTGATACAAGAGCAATTTTTCAAAAGGGCGTAAACGTTTCTGCGCGTATAAATTTCAAATTTTTTTTGTTCGTTCACTGTATTTTATACAGCAAAACTATCTGAGAACGAAATACAGGGTATAAATACTTCTATCCCAAAAAAATATACACTGAAAAAAATGTTGTGTTATTTTTCAAAAAAAAACAAAAATTTATGTTAAAAATTTAAATTGCGAAAAAACCCATTTTTTTAAATTTTTTTTTTGTCTACGAAAACCTAAAGAGAAAAGAAACATTTTGAATGTGATTGCATGATGGAGAACTTATCGGTAAAAAAGTTTTTCTAACAATAACTTCATACATGTTTTAAAATTTCATACTAATTGACATACAAAATTGTAATTTTATCACAGAATATAATTCTAAGAATCATTTAAAATCAAAATGTATTTAACAGAAATCTTCCAAAATCCGATAGTTTTCGAGATATTTGGAATTTTGCTTCAACAAAAACAATTAATTCCTGTAATTATGCTCTTTTCAAAAGTTATTCGCGTTACCCCATCATAAAATGTCAAAAATCTAATGTTTATCGTTTTAAAGACGTAAAAGCAATTTTTTAGTGTATTTGGAGCATGGAGAAGCTTTCAATAAAAAAGTTTTCTTAACAATAACTTTTGACATATTTTTATAATTCATACTATTTGCAGTCGAAAATACAATTTTCTTTTTGAATATGATTCTAAACGCCTTTTTAAATCGAAATGCTCATAACAAAAATTTTCTGAAATGTAGTATTTCTCGAGATATTTTAACTTTTGTTTTAACAGCACAATTATTTTGTTTTATTACGACCTTTTCAGAAGTTATTCGCGTTTCTCCATCAACAATATGTTTTTCAAAAGACCCATAAACTTTCCTACAACTTTTCCTTTGACATCAAGGCGATATTGTAAACCATTTGAAAGCTACATGAAAGTAACCAAAATATTATTTAACCATAGGGTCTGATGATTAAACTATATAGTTGAATCATATTTTGGTTGCATTCATGTAACTTTCAAAAGATTTACAATATCGCCTTGATGTCAAAGAAAAAGTTGCAGGAAAGTTTATGGGCCTTTTTAAAAACCTATTATTGTTGATGGAGAAACGCGAATAGCTCATGAAAAGGTCGTAATAAAACAAAATAATTGTGTTGTTAAAACAAAAGTTAAAATATCTCGAGAACTACTACATTTCAAAAAAATTTTGTTATGAGCATTTCGATTTAAAATGGCGTATAGAACCGTATTCAAAAAGAAAATTGTATTTTTGACTGCAAATAGTATAAAATATAAAAATATGTCAAAAGTTGTTGTTAGGAAAACTTTTCTACTGAAAGCTTCTCCGTGATCCAAATACACTGAAAAAGTTGCATTTACGTTTTTAAAACGATAAACATTAGATTTTTGAGATTTTATGATTGGGTAACGCGAATAACTTTTAAAAAGAGCATAATTACACGAATTAATTGTTTTTGATGGAGCAAAATTCCAAATATTTCGAAAACTATCACATGCATTTTGATTTTAAATTATGCTTATAATTATATTCTGTAATAAAATTACAGTTTTGTATGTCAATTAGTAGGAAATGTAAAAACATGTTTGAAGTTATTGTTAGAAAAACTTTTTTACCGATTTTTTCTCTATAATGCAATCACCTTCAAAATGTTTCCTTTCTCTTTAGGTTTTTGTTGACAAAATATAAAAATTTTTAAAAAATGGGTTTTTTCGCAATTTAATTTTTTAACAGAAATTTTTATTTTGTTGAAAAATGACAACATTTTTTTCGGACAGAAGTATTCATTCCCTGTAACTCGTTCTCAGATAGTTTTGCTGTATAAAATACGGTAATCGAACGAAAAAAAAATGGAAATTCATACACGTGGGAACGTTTACGCCCTTTTGAAAAGTTGCTCTTGAGTCAAAATAATCTTATTACCTGTGGAAAATGTTTAGTCTTCCATGCCGGTGAAATGTGTAAAGTTTCATCGCAATCTAAGATGGTCGGTCACGATTTAAAAGATTTTCGGACGGATCTTCGTGGAATTCCTCTAAACCAATTTAGAATTAGAACCGCCTTTTGTCTTGTTCCTATTCTTCTCTTTCGTCCCATAAGTCTAAAGCGGATCAATCGACTATTAATAAATATGATAAAAGATGCCAGCAGTATTGGTCCTTATTCGCAAATACTTTATTCACTACACCTGTGCTATATTTCTTCTCGATCTTATAACAGAATTTGAAAATCTCTGTTCTGAATAGTCGATATTGGCAGTTGTTATGATGTACAATACATTAAGAAAATATGCTAGAGTAGTGACAATATTTTTAAGTTCCACAGATACAATCTCCCTTTACTGGATACTTCAGAGTTATTCGCATCTGCTCTCGGAGACCACCAATCCTCCAAACGACTCAATCTGCTCGAACCGAATGCACATTTCTACCACTGAGAATTCAATTCGAACATATCACACCGAGGAAGCGATTTGTTATTTCCAAGAACCAAAGGGCGAGTGAAACAATCAACATTCTCGCAGGTGCCAGTCCTGCACACCTTCTTGGAACCAGCTAACATACCCAAGCTCGACAGCTAGCAGAAGTCACATATATCTCCACCCAAGCTAAGTGATCAATTCACTTGTAAGTAGGACCACTCATCCACAAACCAGTCATGAACACATCCGTACCAACGAGAATGGATCATGCCAGAAAAAGACCACAGGTCCAGCACCAACTGTCACTAACTCTTTGAAAGCTCTATTTAATCAGAGATCACTAATTGGTTGATAAAAGAAACATTAGTCGTTATCTACTCAGACCAAACAATACGTATTGCGTATCCCTGCATATTAAAATCTACGCTATCAGTTTCTAGCTTATCAAACTGAACAAGCAAAATTAATGTACTTTGTGTAGTGGCACTACCCGGTGGAACTTGGCCATATACCAATTGCTCCATTGCCAATGCGATGTGATATATGAACCGGAATATTATTTGATGATATCTAAAAAGCATACAATCCTATAAAAAACATTGCCCAAAATTATTAATTTGCAACTACCATAACTTGAATTTTGATTAACAACTCTTTTCCTAAAATTAAAAAATGCGCGATTTTTACACATTGGCAGATCATCCCCATTTGCATTGCAAATATCCAATGCCATTTATTTTTTTTTGCACGGTTTCTCGAAATAACACAGATTTTTGTTGCGCGGTTTCTCGAAATAACACGGATTTTTTATGCACGGTTTCTCGAAATAACACGGATTTTTTTTGCACGGTTTCTCAAAATAACACGGATTTTTTTTTGCACGGTTTCTCAAAATAACACGGATTTTTGCCTTTCTCATATAGAAAGGTTATGCAATCACTCTGAAAAACGTCAACCTAATCCCGGCCCGGAGGGCCGAGTGTCATATCCCATTCGACTCAGTTCGCCGAGATCGGAAAAAGTCTGTATGTGTGTGTGTGTATGTATGTGTATGTATGTGTGTATGTGTGTGTGTGTATATATGTGCGTATGTGTCAAATAATGTCACTCATTTTTCTCAGAGATGGCTGGACCGATTTGCCCAAACTTAGTCTCAAATGAAAGGTGCAACCTTCCCATCGGCTGCTATTGAATTTTGGATCGATCGGATTTCTGGTTCCGGAATTACGGGTTTCAGAGTGCGGCCACACAGAAATTTCTCATATAAACTAAACTGCCCATATAAGCATAAGAGTCCCATATGGATTTTTGTCGAAAATAAGATATCTGTTGGATTGTATTCTGTATCACCACTGCATCATTATGCATAAATTAGATTACCAGGTTTGTTCAGAAAATATCGAAAAAAAATACCAAAACATGGTTGTCCCATCCATAAGGCTCAATGAAGAATGTAAATGTTGAACAGCACTTTTCTCGGCTTGCTGTTCTTCAATATGGGACTTTTATGCATATATGGGCAGTATAGGACAAATTAAAAATAGAATTTTTATTTTTGATGCTAAATGTGTTCAAGGTGCATGAAACGTCGAGATTTGATGCAAACTCGAAAAAAAATTTGACGACGATTCACTTTTTTGGATTTTGGCACATTTTTGCATTTCTCATATAGAAAGGTTATGCAATCACTCTGAAAAACGTCAACCTAATCCCGGCCCGGAGGGCCGAGTGTCATATCCCATTCGACTCAGTTCGTCGAGATAGGAAAAAGTCTGTATGTGTGTATGTGTATGTATGTGTGTGTATGTGTGTGTGTATATATGTGCGTATGTGTCAAATAATGTCACTCATTTTTCTCAGAGATGGCTGGACCGATTTGCCCAAACTTAGTCTCAAATGAAAGGTGCAACCTTCCCATCGGCTGCTATTGAATTTTGGATCGATCGGATTTCTGGTTCCGGAATTACGGGTTCCAGAGTGCGGCCACACAGAAATTTCTCATATAAACTATAGGAAAAATTAAAAATAGAATTTTTATTTTTGATGCTAAATGTGTTCAAGGTGCATGAAACGTCGAGATTTGATGCAAACTCGAAAAAAAAATTTGACAATTCACTTTTTTGGATTTTGGAACATTTTTGCCTTTCTCATATAGAAAGGTTATGCAATCACTCTGAAAAACGTCAACCTAATCCCGGCCAAATTTTTTTTTCGACTCGCATAAGGTTTCTGGATTTTAACAGGGGCGTAGTTGATGGTTTACGGAGAGGGATTACACCCCCCCTCTACTGTTCACTCCCCTCCTTTAAAAATCTCCTTAGATCACCCCTCAGACCACCACCCCATCCAGCCCTCATACCCCTCCCTTTCAACCCCATCATCTTTAAACCACCACTATATCACAAAGCATACCAATTTAAGCTGGGGAGTCGTTCGTTCATGGGACTTTCGCCCTCCTCACATACCCACCCCCGCACGGCAAAATGAGTTAGCAAGCAGATAACATTGATCTAATGCTGAAAAGGCTAATGAAGTATGATATTTTTTTGTTTCAAGTGTTTCACCGTCGACACGTAGCTCATCAAGTTCGTGGCTGGCATGCCATTGTGTATAAGTGCAAAGTGTACTAAGAATGTAATGGACATTTCCACAATAATGTTGAACATAAAAAGCCTCCGTGCCATAGTTTAGAGAAATGAGAAAGGCACAATTGCACCGCTAGGTGGATTAAAACAGGTTTTTTCATTGTTTCTTGAAATAGCACCGATTTTTTTTTGCACGGTTTTTTTTTCACGGGATGATCAAATCATTAAACTGGTATATCTAAATAGGTATTTTATATATAAAAATCGTGTTATTTTGCAAAACCGTGCAAAAAAGTCGTGCAAAAAAACCGTGCAAAAAAGTGCGTGCAAAAACAGAATCCGGTGTACTTAGTGAACGATCCCGAAGTGAACGCCGCACCTCGTTCGCTTATAATTCTTCTCGGGTTTCCAAAATCCGATGGTTTAACGTCTCATCGGCTGTAGTGGTTTTAGTTGGAAATAACCAAACAAACTTCGTGAAGGCATCAACAACAGTCAATATGTAGCTGTACGATTTTCTAGTGGATGGCATCGGTCCTAGATGGTCTACATGGAACGTATCCAAGGGAATATTTCCTTTTGGTATCGGATGAAGCTCACCTTCAGGTTTGCCTCTCTTTTTCTCGCCGATAATACAAGGGACGCAAGTAGCAATGCATCGTTTAATCTTTTCTTCTATACCGTGAATGAAATTGAAAAGATATTCTTCTCACTTACTTTTTAACTCGGACACTATTTATATTTCATAAGTATACCACCCGGCGGTTCGCTTGAGAGTGAATTTTATTTTCATTAAACCTAAGCTATGGGCTGGGTCGCTTCAGTGGCTACATGACACTTTTTGATATGGTCAGCATAATCGTTGTCGCGCAGTAGACTCGATTATGCTGACGCCTTCTTTGGTCGCTTCGCGACGGGATGTTTATGTGGAATGCTTATGTTTCTAATAAACGTAGGTTGGTATCCACCACACGCCCTATCTATTTGTGTGGATGTTTAACGACTGTGAAGATTTGTTTTGTTAACGAGTTTCGGCTAAGCAGTCAATAAAAACAGCAAAAACAACGTATTGGGATTTGGGATAATGCTTAATCGCGATAGCAACTAGTTGTGATTCGCGACCCGAACCAGCAGCGGGGGCTGACTGCGGGTGTGGTAGGACGAGGTAGTGGGCCCTATACGTCCTAGGCCTAAATACCACATGCCCTAAAGCAGCCCTGACAAGGCGAGCCAGTGCCGCCTTTAAATAAGCGCTTAGCCCAAATCCCTCTCCTCCCGTTATCCTTCCTTCCTTCCTTCCTTCTGCGGCTGTTCGCCCATCTAAATATGGAAGCTGTTCTTCAATGTCAGCTTCTTTCACCGAACAGCCTAGATAAGCCATGTAGTGTCGGTAGTGGTTGTTTCAACCGGCTAAGAATTACACTACGGACTACCTGTTTCAGTGGTAAAAATCTACCAAACAGGGAACCCCAATTCCATAGTGTCATGCGACCCGTGCTATGGGTAAAATTGTTGAGGGGGTTTAAAACATTCTCAATGGCGAACGGAGCCTGGGAAGAGTCGGGCGAACTCCCCAGTACGCTGCATTACGCAGCGGAACGTTCACTCTACACACCGATTTTTTTCACCGATGATCCACTTAATTTTGCCGAATTTTTGTTGGCTGGGGGTTTGCAGAGACTCTCGGCTGATGGTAGTTCGGTGAAGTTTTGTTGAGTCTCGATTATCAAATTTCGATGTGTACAGATGAACCTGCCCAGAGGCCGTGTGGTATCCGGCCTAGAATTGAGCCACTGGAGTCCTGCTGCCATGTCGTAGGAGGCGACTGAAAGTAGGAGACCCTAAGTCAAGGTGTAGTTCCGTGCCGAGGACTTAATGATTGGAGGGTCTAAAATATGCCAGTCGCGCACGGAGCATTTTGGGTTTTGCCCTTGCTGTGTTATGCGAATCTCTGACACAGTGGACCATTATTTTCTTCGCAAATCGTGGGAATCAAATGATCATGTCCCATTTAAACCTGATATGGCTCGCTAAATGCGTTAACATCCCAACTCGCTTGGTGTCCTCTAGTTGTTGTGCAATTTGTGTTGGAGATGAAATGTACAGTTCTCTAATCAACAATGGTTAGAATAGCACAAGTCAATCTCCAACATAAACGTACAGCAACTATGAATTTATCTCGACTCATGCAGGAAGGTAAAGCTTCCATAGCATTGGTTCAAGAACCGTATTTCCATAAAGGAAACTTCTATTTTGGAAAGTTACTTAACACTGCCTTCATTGCTTACAACAAGACAGGCATGACTAACCCACGTGAAATGCCTCGTGCTTGCATTCTTGCAAATAAGGCTATTGACGCGTGTCTCATATCGGAGCTCACAACTCGCGATATCTGTGTTGTCACAGTTACATTGACTGTCGGAAACGTAGACAAAAAATATATATACTGTTCAGCATACCTACCGCATAACGAATCATCTCCTTCTGATGATTTCAAAAGCGTTGTATCATATTGTAGCAGAAATGGGCTTCCGCTCATTATCGGCAGTGATGCGAATGCTCATCACATCATTTGGGGCAGCTCAGACATCAATCTGAGAGGCTCTGAACTGATGGAGTACATAAGTAGTACAAATCTCCATATTCTGAATGTGGGAAACCGACCAACTTTTGCGAGGTCTGGGAGGGAGGAGGTGTTAGACATAACACTTTGCTCTGATAGAATTTTGCATGAACTGGGAAATTGGCAGGTTCCAAATGAAACTGAACCGTCTCTATCCGATCATAAATATATATTTTTCGAGCATTTTGATGTCACCTTCAATGTGGTGACATATCGTAATCCTAAGTCTACAAACTGGGACCTCTTTTTGGAAAACTTAGCGACTAAATTTCATGGATATTTTCCAACAATTAGTCAACTAGACGACTTAGATGACGTCGTGGATACGACAAACTCATTCATATTAGCATCCTACGAAGAAGCTTGTCCACTTCGTACTGTTAAATCGACTAGGGGAACCCCTTGGTGGAGGGCTGAGCTTGATAGAATGAAGAAAGTTATGAGAAGAGCTTGGAACCGGCGTCAGCGTGATGACTCCAGGGCTTTCAGGTCAGCTCGTAGTGCATATAAGAAATGTCTTAGATCTGCAGAACGGGCTGGCTGGCAAAGCCTATGCACTAATGTCTCTAGTCTGAACGAGGCTAGCAGATTAAATAAAATTCTCTCCAAATCGTATGATTTTCAGATGAACTCCTTGAAAACCAGAGATGGTGTTTATGTGACGGACGATAAAGATGTTCTTAATTGTCTCTTCGACACCCACTTTCCAGGTTGTATCGATCCGGAGTTGAACAATGTTCACAGATCTCATTCTGGTGATTCGGACTCATGAGCGCTAGCACGCACATTGGTTTCCACTGAATCGGTCAAGTGGGCAGTTGACAGCTTTGCTCCATACAAATCACCCGGAAAAGATGGAATACTTCCCGTGCTACTGCAAAAGGGATTTGATATTCTTAAACATGTCTTGAAAAAGATTTTGCTTTCCAGTCTTGCTACCGGGTATATCCCGAAAGCATGGCGAGAAATAACTGTTAGATTTATTCCCAAAGGGGGGCGCTCAAGCTATGAAGAAGCCAAGAGTTTTAGGCCTATCAGCTTAAGTTCTTTTCTTCTGAAAGCTTTGGAACGGATAATCGATCATCACATCAGGAACGTTAGTTTAGTTGAATATCCTCTGCACAAAATGCAACATGCATATCAGTGTGGGAAATCCACGATCACTCTGCTTCACGATGTTGTTTACAACATTGAGAAAGCCTTCTCGCTCAAGCAATCTAGCTTGGGTGTATTCCTAGATATTGAGGGTGCTTTTGACAATGTGTCCTTCCAGTCTATTCTGGAAGCGACGCGCGGTCATGGGATACCTGCATGTATCTCAGGTTGGATAAACGCAATGCTTAGTAACCGCATACTTTGCTCGTCACTGCGACAGGCTGAGATACGGAAGTTGAGTATTTGCGGTTGTCCTCAGGGCGGCGTTCTGTCACCTTTGTTATGGAACTTAGTAGCTGACGGCTTGTTGAAGAAACTCAATGAGCTTGGATTTCCAACCTACGGGTTTGCTGACGATTACCAAATACTAATTACTGGATTTTGCATCGGAACAATCTTTGACTTGATGCAACAGGCATTAAGAGCTGTCGAACAGTGGTGTCGACAAGTTAAACTATCAGTTAACCCAAGCAAAACTTCAATGGTTCTTTTCACGAAGAAGCGAATAACAACCGGGGTTCGTCCCTTGCAGTTCTTTGATTCTGAGCTGCTGTGTGCAGATCAAGTCAAATACGTTGGAGTCATATTGGATTCCAAACTGAATTGGTCTGCTCACATTGAGTTCAGAGTCAAGAAAGCGTGCATGGCCTTCGGGCAGTGCAGACGAACTTTTGGAAAGACCTGGGGTCTCAAACCTAAATACATCTATTGGATTTACACGACAATTGTACGTCCAATACTGTCATACGGATGCCTTGTGTGGTGGCAGAGGGGAGAGGTGGTGACAGTCCAGTCAAAGCTAAACCATCTGCAAAGAATGGCACTCATGGCGTTGACTGGTGCTTTCACCACGACTCCGACTGCTGCTCTTGAGGCACTTCTAAATATCAAACCATTACACATACACTTAAAACAAGAAGCACTATCATGTGCATACAGACTGCAGGTTACTGGGCTTTGGAACAGTAATCATGTTGATCTTGCTACCAGTCATACACGATTGTGGTCACAAATGGTTACATGGGGTGAAGATATTCTTGCTCCCAGCGATATTACACTCACTTGTAGTTTTCCTTACAGGACATTCCATGTTAAGATTCCCTCTCGAGAGGAGTGGTTGTATGGCTTTATGGAAAGACAACAACAAACGCAAGTGGTTTGTTACACTGACGGTTCTCTGATGGAGGGACGTGCTGGTGCTGGTGTCTACTGTCGTGAAATGAGACTGGAACAATCTCACTCACTAGGTAGATACTGTACTGTATTCCAAGCAGAAATCTTTGCGATTATGTGCGGGGTGCAATCGGCCCTTCAACTGAGTTTGTCCGGCAGAGTTATAAACTTCTGCTCCGATAGTCAGGCTGCAATCAAGGCTCTTAGCTCAGACAAATCCCGGTCCAAGCTAGTGATCGCGTGCCGAACCCAAATCGAAGAACTAAGCATTGTCAACACTATCTACCTTGTCTGGGTGCCCGGACATTGCGGTATTACTGGAAATGAATGGGCTGACGAATTGGCCAGGGCAGGTTCAGCGATTGACTTCATTGGTCCTGAGCCCGCGCTGCCAATTTCGACAAGTTGGATAAGGGAAAAAATACGGTCCTGGGCTTCGTCCGAGCACCGCAATTATTGGAGAAATCTACAAACGTGTCGCCAAACAAAGGCGTTTCTAGAACAACCATGCCCAGTGGTTTCGAAAAATCTCTTACATTTTTCGAAGCTCCACTGCGGCATGCTGACCAGGGCTTTAACCGGCCATTGCAAACTCAATTATCACATGGCAACTATTCAGCGCGCTGAGTCTTTTTCATGTGATCTTTGTGAATCCGACTACGGAACCTCATATCATCTGATATGCAACTGTCCAGCGGTAGCGCAATTGCGATTTCGAGTCTTCAGCCGTCCTTATATAGACGAAACCATGTTTGGTCGACTGAAACTCAGAGACATACTAAAGTTTCTTATCCAATGTGGTAAAGAGCTTTAGGCTTATTCGCAGGCAAGTTGAACTACTTGTGAGTTTAATTTACCTGTTGTTTATTTTTTGTTTTGTGCTGTTTTTCCCACCCTTCCAAGTCTACTTCCCCACACCTCCTTGTCCTTTCCTTCCGCTCAGGAAATGATGAAAACACACGGCAAGGCACAAATCCCCGACTATGTACGGGGAACGTGCCATTTGAGCCAATATATTCTGATTCCTGATTCCTGAACGACTGTGAAGATTTGTTTTGTTAACGAGTTTCGGCTAAGCAGTCAATAAAAACAGCAAAAACAACGTATTGCTTCAATGTCCGACGGTTTCGGTGATATATTTCACCTTTTTCAAGGAATCTATAAATATAATATCAGTATATTCGTTACATATGTTTCCGTTTGTCTGTGAAATTTTTTACTTACAGAAGCTGTGCGTTTTGTTGTTGTGGTCCTGTGTGATGCTGTGGTGTAGTAATGCAGTTTTTTCCTGTAGGGCTGCAATTTCTGGGTCGGTGGCGGTTAATCCTTGTTGTTTATATTTGTCAAGTGCGTTGTAGTGAGTCTGATGTCCGCTGATTCTGGTTTTTAGTTTATTGGTCGTCATGCCCACATAACATGCTGGACAATTGGAACATGGTATGCTGTAGATAACATTGTTTTTATGTTGCATGGGTACGGGATCTTTCAGTTTCGTAAATATGTGTCCAACTGTGTTTGTATTATGATGTGCTAGTCGTATGTTCTTGTAGTCGTTTTTCAGGTGCTTGTCGATTTTATTCGACAGATATGGAATGTATGCTATCGATCGGTAGGTATATTGCAGCTTCTCGTCAGTTTGCGGTGGGGTGGGTGGGTTACGGTTGGTATGTTGATGCATCCGGTTGATTAGCCTTTTTCTGAGCGATTTTGGGTAGCTGTTCAAGCTCAGTTGTTTATCAATTATATGCGCTTTTTGATCGTCATTTAGATTAGTGGATAGGGTATTCACTCTTTGAACGAAGTTTTGAACCATGTTCATCTTTTGGTGTAGCGGGTGTAGTGAGTGGTAGTTTAGGAACCTGCCGCTGGCAATTGGTTTCATGGACCACTCCGTTTTCACCGTTTGGTTTTCTTGTCGGATCAACAACATATCCAGGAAGGGTAATTTGTTGTCTATTTCAGTTTCATGAGTGAATTGAATATGGTCATTGTAGCTGTTGAATGTTTGTAGAACGTGGTTGAGTTGGTGTGTAGGAATAGCCATCAGTAAGTCGTCAACATATTTTTTGATGAAAGCCAGCGGCAGGTTCCTAAACTACCACTCACTACACCCGCTACACCAAAAGATGAACATGGTTCAAAACTTCGTTCAAAGAGTGAATACCCTATCCACTAATCTAAATGACGATTAAAAAGCGCATATAATTGATAAACAACTGAGCTTGAACAGCTACCCAAAATCGCTCAGAAAAAGGCTAATCAACCGGATGCATCAACATACCAACCGTAACCCACCCACCCCACCGCAAACTGACGAGAAGCTGCAATATACCTACCGATCGATAGCATACATTCCATATCTGTCGAATAAAATCGACAAGCACCTGAAAAACGACTACAAGAACATACGACTAGCACATCATAATACAAACACAGTTGGACACATATTTACGAAACTGAAAGATCCCGTACCCATGCAACATAAAAACAATGTTATCTACAGCATACCATGTTCCAATTGTCCAGCATGTTATGTGGGCATGACGACCAATAAACTAAAAACCAGAATCAGCGGACATCAGACTCACTACAACGCACTTGACAAATATAAACAACAAGGATTAACCGCCACCGACCCAGAAATTGCAGCCCTACAGGAAAAAACTGCATTACTACACCACAGCATCACACAGGACCACAACAACAAAACGCACAGCTTCTGTAAGTAAAAAATTTCACAGACAAACGGAAACATATGTAACGAATATACTGATATTATATTTATAGATTCCTTGAAAAAGGTGAAATATATCACCGAAACCGTCAGACATTGAAGCAATACGTTGTTTTTGCTGTTTTTATTGACTGCTTAGCCGAAACTCGTTAACAAAACCTATCTATTTGAATTTAAAAATTTGATATGCTATACATAAAATTTTTAAATGTTATGTTATATAAGTAATCTAAATAAACATTCTTTGTATGTTGTATTATTAGTACTATATCAAAATATGGAAAATAAATATATATATATAAAAATAGAAGTTTGCAAATGTACTATTTTATCTTATTATTGTTAATCTATTATGTTATTAATAACAATTATTCATATCCACCATACGTCCTATATTCAACGTATGTTATAATTTATTGCCATGTATTTAGAGAATTTATGAATTATATATATTTTTAAAAGTATAAAAGTGTTTTATTCTTCATTTATGTACTCTGTCTATCTTTTCTCCAATTTGAATGTCTACATTTGTTCCCATGTCTTCAATAACTTTGTATGGTCCAAGGTAAATGCTATCGAATTTTGATCCTACTTCTTTCCTCAAAAGTATAAGATCTCCTCTGTTGTATGTTTTTGCCTTTCTCAATAGAAAGGTATTGCAATTGCTCTGAAAACCGACTTTTAAACGGAGGCCCGGAGGGCCGAGTGACATATACCATTCGATTCAGTTCGTCGAGTTCGGTAAATGTCTGTGTGTGTATGTATGTGTGTATGTATGTATGTGTGTGTATGTGCGTATGTGTGTGTATGTGACCAAAAATGTCACTCATTTTTCTCAGAGATGGCTGAACCGATTTTGACAAACTTAGTCTCAAATGAAAGGTGCAACGTTCCCATAGGCTGCTATTGAATTTCTAATAAATTCGACTTCCCGTTCCGGAATTACAGGGTGATGAGTACGAACACGCAGAAAATGTCGATTTTAATGAATTCTGCAATGAATGTATAGAGGTGAAAATTTTTCCAAAATATGACCACAACTGCTTCGATTTGTAGTATTAGGTCACTAACATCCATTCAAAGTCTATTTGGCCACATTGGCCACCATCATCGGTTCCGGAAGCCCCGGCGGAAGTATCTAAATTCAGAATAACAGTCACATCGGTTTCTCGGAGATGGCTAGACCGATTCGACTAAACTTGGCCTCAATTGAAAGGTATTGCGTCCCCGTAAGTGGCTATTTAATTTCATCCCGGTTCCGGAGTTACAGGTTGTGGCGTGCGATCACATAGCAAATTGTGATTCAAACCGATACTCCGATGAAAGCAAAAAAGGTAAAAATTTCGCTAAAATGTCTCTCAAACAACTTCAATTTGCTGTACTAGGTCACCGACGGCCAACCAAACTTTCGTTGACTACATTGACCACCATAGACGGTTCCGGAAGTGCCCGGGAAAAGCGGCCATCTTTCAAAATTTACGAACTCACATCAGTTTCCCGGAAATGGTTGGGCCGATTTTCACAAACTTAGTCCCAAATGATAGCTATAATATCCCCATAGATGTCTATAAAATTTCGTACGTTTCGCTTATATGGGTCCGGAAATATAGACTAAATCGTCCGGTCACATATGAAATTCCCATATGAGCCGGAACTCAATTTTTTTTTTCAAAGTGGGGACCCCATGAAATTTCAGAAATCGAATTCGTATTTTTGATGCCAAACATCTTTAAAATGCATGAAACGTCGAGATTTTATGTTATCTCGAAAAAATTTTTTTTTTATGAAGATCGACTTTTTGGGACTTTGCCGATTTCGCACCTTTTTTTTCAGTTCAATATTACCGTGGCTGTTTTTTCTTTTTCAAAATTTTAGAACTCGAATAATGATTTATTTTCCTGTATATAGTTTTCATGTGATGTATAATAATAAAATGTAATATATGCATTTAAAAGCTTTTAATGAATATAAACAACGCATACATTCTAGTGATTCATGATTGAGAAAGGTACAATTGCACCGCTAGGTGGATTAAAATAGGTTTTTCTTCTGAAGACTGGTTGTAATCTTTTACTCGTTTTGTTTTATCTTTCAATATTTTCTCTCTTACTTCTTTTTGTGATAATTGTAATTTAAATTTAAGTTGTTTTACATAATCTTCAATATTATACAATGAATCAATTTTCTCAATTTCTGACAAGTATGAAGGTAGGTTACATAATTTTCCATAGACAAGTTCGTATGGTGTCTTATTTGTTGTAGTGTGTACAGTTGAGTTAAATACAAATTGATAATACTTAATCCAAGTATTCCATTCTTGTGGTGAATTTCCGCAATATATGCGTAGGAAATTTCCTAAATTTTTGCGCGAATTTTCTAACCCACCGATTGTTTGATGGTGATATGCTGTCGAATTCAGTTTATAAATTTTTAATGATTTGCATACTTCCGAGGATAATTTCGACATGAATTCCGTTCCTCTGTCAGTAATTATTTTCATGGGTACGCTATGGTTTAGAATAATAGTTTCAACAAATGCCCTTGCGACTGTTTCTGTGGATTTATTTTTGATTGAGGTTGCTGTGACATATTTTGTTAGATCGCATTGTGACGTAAATACATATTGGTGACCTTCTGGGCTTGGTAAAGGTCCTACCAAATCTAAATATACTGTTTCAAAAGCTGTTGAAGCGGTTGTTGTTATAATCATTGGCGTTCTTTTTAGATTTATAATTTTGTTCTTTTGACAAAGTTCACATCTCTTTTTTTCAATATCTTTTTTCATATTTGTCCAATAAAATCTTTGTTTGATTGTTCGTAATGTCCTCTCTATTTCTGCATGTCCTGCCGTTGGAAGTGTGTGGTAATCATTTATAATTAATTTTTTCTTCATATTGTCGTCGACGTATTTTAACTCTTTTTGCCTTTCTCAATAGAAAGGTATTGAAATTACTCTGAAAACCGACTTTTTAACGGAGGCCCGGAGGGCCGAGTGACATATACCATTCGATTCAGTTCGTCGAGTTCGGCAAATGTCTGTTTATGTATGTATGTGTGTATGTATGTATGTATGTGGGTGTATATGTGCGTCTGTGTGTGTGTATGTGACCAAAAATGTCACTCATTTTTCTCAGAGATGGCTGAACCGATTTTGACAAACTTAGTCTCAAATGAAAGATGCAACGTTCCCATAGGCTGCTATTGAATTTCTAATGGATCCGACTTCCGGTTCCGGAATTACAGGGTGATGAGTACGAACACGCAGAAAATGTCGATTTTAATAAATCCTGCAATGAATGTATAAAGGTGAAAAAAATTTCCAAAATATGACCACAACTGCTTCGATTTGTAGTATTAGGTCACTAACATCCATTCAAAGTCTATTTGGCCACATTGGCCACCATCATCGGTTCCGGAAGCCCCGGCGGAAGTATCTAAATTCAGAATAACAGTCACATCGGTTTCTCGGAGATGGCTAGACCGATTCAACTAAACTTGCTCTCAAATGAAAGGTATTGCGTCCCCGTAAATGGCTATTTAATTTCATCCTGGTTCCGGAGTTACAGGTTGTGGCGTGCGATCACATAGCAAATTGTGATTCAAACCGCTACTCCGATGAAAGCAAAAACCTGTTTTAATCCACCTAGAGGTGCAATTGTGCCTTTTCTCATTTATCCAAACTATGATTTAATAGCTAGTTCGTACAACATAACATTATGGAAATGTCTATTATATTCTTATTACACTTGGTAAGCATATATAAGAGTACCTTATTGCATTCATCGCGGTATCGGTTTGAATCGGAGTTTTCTATGTGATCTCACTCCACAACCCGTAACTCCGGAGCCGGAAGTCGGGTGGAATTTAATATCAGTTTCCGAGGACGCAACACCTTTCATTTGAGACTAAGTTGATCAAATCGGTCTAGCCATTTTTGAGAAACCAATATAACCGTTATTCTGAATTTGGATGCTTCCGCCGGGGCTTCCGGATCCGTCGATGGTGGCCAATGTGGTCAAAGAGACTTTGAATGACTGTTTGTGACCTAGATCTACAAATTCAGGCAGTTATGGTTACATTCTGGAAAAAATTTCACCTTTTGACATTCATCGCAGAATTCGTTAGAATCGGGATTTGCTGCGTGATCGTAAGTATCACCCTGTAATCAAGGAACCAGAACTCGGATCCACACAAAATCCATTAGCAGCTGATGGAAACGTTGTACTTTTCATTTAGAATCAAGTTTGTCAAAATCGGTTCAGAAAATTCCGAGAAACCGATGTGGACAAATCATAACAATTTTTTTTTGTAACCATACTCTTCAACTCGTAATCCGGAATGAGATGTCGGATAAAATGAAATTCAATAGCAACCCATGGGAATATTATACCTTTCATTTGAATCTTAGTTTGTAAAAATCGGTTCAGCCATCTTCGAGAAACCGATGTGGACATTTTGTTAATAAATCCGCACATATATACTTACATACATACATACATACATACACACATACATACATACACACAGTCATTTTGCAATCTCGGCGAACTGAGTCGAATGTTATCGTCCGTTATTGCTTCCGGAGTTACAGGGGTGTTTGTAAGGATACACTGGAATTTCCCATATAAATCGGTACAATCGTAATACCTCAGAGGCTAAAAACTATTGAAATGGTCACCAAATTACTTCTAATCGCAGATCTAGATCACTGATTGCCAATAAAACATTCTTTGAATATATTGTCCACTATCGACGATTCCGGAAGTCCGGAATTCCGGGCATATTCCACAATTAAAGTCACATCGGTTCTTCGGTGATGACTGAACCGATTTTCTCAAACCAAGTCTCAAAAGGAAGGCAAAATATGCAGTTGAGTATTGTGTCGCCGCCCCTCCCCCCCCCCCCCCCCCGCCTCGCCCTTACACCTCCCTCCTTCATCACTCCCCTCCTATTGGACCACCCTCACGCCCGCTTTTCCTTCATCCACCCGGTATACCAAAATAAGATGAAGGATTTCTGACGCATCCTCCACTCCCACTCTACTAACCCCCCATTCCCTCCACTTTTAAACCCATTCCACCAACATTTCAAAATATAATCACATGAAGATAACATTGAACTCATGCTGATTAAGCTAATTAAATATTATTCTTTTGCCTTTCTCATATAGAAAGGTTATGCAATTGCTTCAAAAACCGACTTTCTAACCGAGGCCCGGAGGGCCGAGTCTCATATAACGTTCGACTCAGTTCGCCGAGATCGAAAAATATCTGTGTGTATGTATGTGTGTATGTGTGTATGTGTGTATGTGTGTATGTATGTATGTATGTATGTATGTATGTATGTATGTATGTATGTATGTATGTATGTATGTATGTATGTATGTATGTATGTATGTATGTATGTATGTATGTATGTATGTATGTATGTATGTATGTATGTATGTATGTATGTATGTATGTATGTATGTATGTATGTATGTATGTATGTATGTATGTATGTATGTATGTATGTATGTATGTATGTATGTATGTATGTATGTATGTATGTATGTATGTATGTATGTATGTATGTATGTATGTATGTATGTATGTATGTATGTATGTATGTATGTATGTATGTATGTATGTATGTATGTATGTATGTATGTATGTATGAATGTGTGTGTATGTGCGGATTTGTTAACAAAATGCCCACATCGGTTTCTCGGAGATGGCTGAACCGATTTTTACAAACTAAGATTCAAATGAAAGGTATACTATTCCCATAGGTTGCTATTGAATTTCATTTTCAACCGACAACTTGTTCCGGATTACGAGTTGAAGAGTATGCTTACAAAACAAAATTTGTTCATTTGTCCACATCGGTTTCTCGGAATTTTCTGAACCGATTTTGACAAACTTGATTTTAAATGGAAGGTCCATCAGCTGCTGTTGAATTTTGTGTGGATCCGAGTTCTGGTTCCTGAATTACAGGGTGGTACGTACGATCACGCAACAAATCTCGATTCTAACGAATTCTGCGATGAATGTAAAAAGGTGAAATTTTTGCCTTTCTCAATAGAAAGGTATTGCAATTGCTCTGAAAACCGACTTTTAAACGGAGGGCCGAGTGACATATACCATTCGATTCAGTTCGTCGAGCTCGGCAAATGTCTGTGTGTGTATGTATGTGTGTATGTACGTATGTGTGTATGTATGTATGTGTGTGTATGTGTATGTATGTGTGTGTATGTGACCAAAAATGTCACTCATTTTTCTCAGAGATGGCTGAACCGATTTTGACAAGTCAGCAGAGATGGCTGAACCGATTTTTAGTCTCAAATGAAAGGTGCAACGTTCCCATAGGCTGCTATTGAATTTCTAATGGATCCGACTTCCGGTTCCGGAATTACAGGGTGATGAGTACGAACACGCAGAAAATGTCGATTTTAATAAATTCTGCAATGAATGTATAAATGTGAAAATTTTTCCAAAATATGACCACAACTGCTTCGATTTGTAGTATTAGGTCACTAACATCCATTCAAAGTCTATTTGGCCACATTGGCCACCATCATCGGTTCCGGAAGCCCCGGTGGAAGTATCTAAATTCAGAATAACAGTCATATCGGTTTCTCGGAGATGGCTAGACCGATTCGACTAAACTTGGCCTCAAATAAAAAGTATTGCGTCCGACTTCCGGTTCCGGAGTTACAGGTTGTGGCGTGCGATCACATAGCAAATTGTGCTTCAAACCGATACTCCGATGAAAGCAAAAAAGGTAAAAATTTCGCTAAAATGTCTCTCAAACAACTTAAATTTGCTGTTCTAGGTCACCGACGGCCAACCAAACTTTCGTTCACTACATTGACCACCATAGACGGTTCCGGAAGTGCCCGGGAAAAGCGGCCATCTTTCAAAATTTACGAACTCACATCAGTTTCCGGTCACATATGAAATTCCCATATAAGCCGGAACTCAATTTTTTTTTCAAAGGGGGACCCCATGAAATTTCAGAAATCGAATTCGTATTTTTGATCGTATTTTTGATGCCAAACATCTTTAAAATGCATGAAACGTCGAGATTTTATGTTATCTCGAAAAATTTTTTTTTTATAAAAATCGACTTTTAGCGACTTTGCCGATTTCGCACCTTTTTTCAGTTCAATATTACCGTGGCTGTTTTTTCTTTTTCAAAATTTTAGAACTCGAATAATGATTTATTTTCCTGTATATAGTTGTCATGTGATGTACAATAATAAAATGTAATATATGCATTTAAAAGCTTTTAATGAATATAAACAACGCACACATTCTCGTGATTCATGATTGAGAAAGGCACAATTGCACCGCTAGGTGGATTAAAATAGGTTTTTCAATTCAATATTACCGTGGCTGTTTTTTTTCTTTTGCAAAATTTTCGAACTCGAATAATTTTTTTTTTCTTGTATATAGTTGTCATGTAGAATAATATCCCCACGGATGTCTATAAAATTTCGTACGGATCGCTTATATGGTTCCGGAAATATAGACTAAACCGTCCGGTCACATATGAAATTCCCATATAAGCTCAAAATTATTTTCAAAGGGGGGACCCCATGAAATTTCAGAAATCGAATTCGTATTTTTGATGCCAAACATCTTTAAAATGCATGAAACGTCGAGATTTTATGTTATCACGAAAAAATTTTTTTTTATAAAAATCGACTTTTTGGGACTTTGCCGATTTCTTTTTCAATTTAATATTAATGTGGCTGTTTTTTCTTTTACAAAGTTTTAGAACTCGAATAATGATTTCTATTATTGTATATAGTTGTCATGTCGTGTATAATAAAAATGTAATATATACATTTGGAAGCTTATAATGAATATAAACAACGCAAAAATTCTCGTGTTCATGTTTGAGAAAGGCACAATTGCACCGCTAGGTGGATTAAAACAGGTTTTTCAATAAGTATATAGGTGGCATGCCCTTGGTAAGATCATTCATATGAATGTCATTATAAAATTTTTGCGCTTTTTCATCTCTTTTCGCAATAATGAGCTCATTGATTTTATATTCCACACAAATTTTCTTTAGCGTTTGCATTGTCCACCGTAGCTGAACTAATGTTTTCGCTGGTTTTATTATAATTGCATTTTTATGTAATGCGATTTTTACTTCCGGCATTCCATGAACATCATCTATCACCATTTTCATCGTTTTACTAATTTCAAGTTGCTGGCCAGGCATCTTATCGTTAGTGTTAGTTGGTGAATGGTTTATATCTGATGTGTTATTCTGTGCTCTTGTTGTTATTAGCACTTCTTGTTCAATCTTTTTTTGTAAGTCTTTCAATTTCTTAATGGACATCCGTGATAATGCATCCGTAACAGCGTTATATTTTCCTTTTTTGTAAACTACACCAAATTCTTTTTTTGCACGGGGGATGCGTTCCGTGCAAAAAAAAAACCGTGTAAAAAAATCCGTGTTATTTCGAGATACCGTGTAAAAAAAATCCGTGCTATTTCGAGAATCCGTGCAAAAAAAATCCGTGCTATTTCGAGAAACCGTGTAAAAAAAATCCGTGTTATTTTGAGAAACCGTGCAAAAAAAATCCGTGTTATTTCGAGAAACCGTGCAAAAAAAATCCGTGCTATTTTGAGAAACCGTGCAAAAAAAATCCGTGTTTTTTTGAGAAACCGTGTAAAAAAATCTGAATTTTTTTTATTAACAGCTATTTGGTTATCGTATTTAACAATGAATACTGTTGGACATTTTAAATACACAAGGAGGCTGTCAATGTGCCCAGTAGAAGTTTTTTAATTTTTCGAGGAGGTTTTTTTTTTTAAAAAAACGTGTTTAATCCACCTAACAGTGTGATGAGACATTTCTTATAACTCTTATCACTCTTCGGATATTATATCGTTTGAGAACATTTAGAACTTGATGCTTCGCGATGTTTTTGATAACACATACTACATGGGATAGTGGCAGGACTCAGAGAATCGCTCAAATCAGCATAGGACAACATCAGTGCTAGAAATCTCAAACCAAATCAATGGGAAAGCGAAAAAATGGCCCATAAAATAGACATACCAACGAATTACGAATTATTGTTAATAAAATATCTATATTGTGGTGGGAAAACTGAATTTTCCTAAAGGGGTTATATTGTACTGAGCCAAAAAAATCGAATTTTTTTTTGAATCGATTTGAAGTTTACACTTTACTCAAATTTCCAACGCGACTGAGAACTAAGAAATCAACGCTTTTTTGAAAAGGGCGATACTAGCAGTGGTACCATTCAAATAAAATCAACAGTGAATATTTTCAGACTTGGTTTTATTTCCTATTTAAGAACAATTGTGTTTTTTACATCCAAGATTGTATGATTCAGTGATCGAAACCCAAAACTTCATAAAGTATTTGAAATTATTAAATTAAAATTTGTTTTTGCTATTGAAATTGACAAAATGATAGTATAGCCCCTTTGGCGATTGTTTACTTTTTCGTTCCACCTATCAGCATTGAAGTATCGCCATTACGTTTTTTTACAATAACTACCGTTCTACACTACCGATTTCGTCCGTGTTTTTTCAATAGAGATCATTGTTACTATTTACAGCTGGTATCAGCTTGATAATCCTAAAAAATACGAAAATAGCACTTTCGCCTCTAAATTGCCAGCAAAAAAAGTATCGCCCTGTTTGTTTGCATGGAGTGTGGAGGGCGAAACTTTAAATAAACAAACAAAAATACAGTTTCACCCGTTGTATTTTTTGCTGTAGTTTAAGAAAGCAATATCGTAGAATCAAAATTTTTAGGTTAATTTGTTGCGTTTCAAAGCCCTGATTCGCATGTATAAAAAAAAGCCCTATGTTTACATTTGTAAGTATCGCCCTTTTCACATAAAAGCGTTGAAATGAAATCGCAGCTCCTGATATCACGCTATCTCTGAAGTGCATGCGTGCATAGTTTCAAATTTTACTTCGACATCGACTTTTTCTAAAGGTGACTTCCCAGTAGTATCCTTGATTTGAATTATTATCGCTAATCCTAATGCCAAAGAACAAATAAAAACCTCACGAAAACGAACCGTTTGGGAAAGTCATCATCATTATTGGAATTTTCATTTTCACGAAACTTTTCGATAACCTTCCGTCACTTGCGTTAATGCACTGGATGCACAGTGCTCTGAAAATCTAGCGAAATCGTCTTAGGGCACCAGCGGGTCTGTAAAGAATACTAAAAATTAATTTCTATTCCATAATTTTCAGTTCAGCAATTCGAGAGATCGTGCTCACCGCAAGCCATGAAAAATAGACTACGTTGTGAAGCGATGGTCACTACTTATTAAAAAATCACGGTTAAATAAAAAATAAAACTATTAAATAAATCAAATAGTTTATAATTTTCACAAACTTATTAGGAAAAATTGTTTAATAAGCTTTCGTAATATTGTGTGGAAAAAAAGCTGAAAATTTCTGTATTTTCTCTATCTGCAACATATAAACCCTTAAGTATACCAATTAATTGGTATACGAATTGGAATAGGTTCGCCAAATTTTGGAAGAAGTCTATAAAATAACCCCTTGAAAACTACCTAAAAATTGTTGTAGTTCGATGCAATAAAAAAATCTCCAAAAATGAAATATACCTATTAACGTAAAACACAGTATAATACATACAATAAAGACCCATTTTTATCAATCTTATGGTGTATTTTAGGCTGACAAAATTGACATTGACTAAATCGGGCAATTTTTTTCTCTATAATGAACTGTAGCTGTTAAAATATTCTTCTCGTCCCTTGATGTAGTCTGATAACTATTTCTGATTATGATGAACTTTTTATTTTCGCATATTTCGCATATCTTCATGATAAGGAAAACATGCTCAAGAAAGGATTTACTCGAATTCAGTCTTATTCGTCTGCTAGAGCCCATCAAACATATGTTCATATTTGGCTGATAAAATCGGGGTTTCAATGTGTTATAATAGATATTCAGCATTCGAAGAAGTTTCTTTTGAACGAGTGTAGAACGACTTTGTTTCTACTTACTTGAAATCAGCGGCGTAGCCAGAAATTCGGTTTGGTGAAAATCGATCATACTGTCCAAACGGCATAATTCCGAAACCGTAATTTTTGAAGTTTTAAAATTATGCAGAATTAATTTTTCAGAAAATAGTAACAGAGTTCGTATCTTTAGCGAATTTGTTGAGACTTTTTTGTAGTCATGAATATTAACCTGAGAAAATTCACCATAAATACTTCTTGGACGATATACTGTAAAAATTATTTTATCAAATGATGCGCTGTTTAACGTTTGTAAAACTCATCGAAGATACTAAACCTCCGAAATTGGCGGTTTCAAAATGATGCTATCTTGACCTTAAATTACTGTTTTTGAACATTTGACCTATACATATAATTGGTCATACAACAAAAATCAAATGCTCATCAAAATCGATCAGAACCTGCTAGAGTCGAATGGAAATCATCATTTTTTATAAATTTCTCTCTACATTCGGAAAGTGTTATCCTCGTCATTAATCATATTACGTTTTCGTCTCAACTCGACGCATTCCCAAAA
Organism: Topomyia yanbarensis; assembly: GCF_030247195.1. Taxonomy (NCBI): domain Eukaryota; kingdom Metazoa; phylum Arthropoda; class Insecta; order Diptera; family Culicidae; genus Topomyia; species Topomyia yanbarensis. The sequence goes on from NC_080671.1 coordinate 282,066,010, forward strand.
TAAAAACCTGTTTTAATCCACCTAGTGGTGCAATTGTGTTTTTCTCATGTGTCCAGACTACGATTCCATGGCTGGTTATGTTCAATACAATGGAAATGAATATTACATGTTCAGTACGATTTGCACATACATACAATGGATCGACAGCCACGATCTTGAGATACTATGTGATACTGAAACATCGCTTGAAACCGCTAGCGGCGGATCATGGAGAAAGATCAGGGAGGTCCAGGTCCTGCCGAAAATTTTCAACTTGTTAAGAAATTTTAAACTAGTTTTAATTTTAAAGTAGCAACCCCTCACTGCATACTCCCTCCGGGCCGGTATGATTGACGATTTTTAGAATGATTGCATAATCTTTCTATATGAGTAAGGCAAAAATGTACCAAAGTCCAAAGAAGTCAATTTTTGTCAATGTTTCAGGCATTTAAAGTCATCAAAAATACAAATTTGCTGTGTGATTGCACTCTTCAACTCGTAACTCCGGAACTGGAAGTCCAATCAATAAAAATTCAATAGCAACTGATGGGAAGGTTGTAACCTTGTGCAAATCGGTCCAGCCAACCCTGAGAAACAGATCCACATACACACATACATACATACACACACAGACATTTTCCGATCTCGACAAACTAAGTCGATTGGCGTATGACACTCGGCCCTCCGGGTCGGGATTAGATTGACGAATTTTAGAGTGAATGAGTAAGGCAAAAACATTTTTAGCAAATGTTAAAAGTTATGCATTTTTTTGGTGAGCAGTTCTATGTTTCATAGACATTTAATCAATTTTAACTTCGCTTCCTATTAAATAAAGACCCTTATTACAGTACATTTCTACAAAAACGAGCTCAATTTGAAAATAAATCTGAGGATTATGATTGATTACAGAACTCTGGAATTTTCTATTGGAATGTTTTCAGGCAGGAATTTGATATTGATGCTATTAGACAACTGTGAAATCAAGACCAATAGATCAGTTACATATCAGGACCCCATTCCGACAATTTATCAAAAGTCCTCATGATGTTTACAACAACAGGTTATCAATCTACGGATCAGATTATTGTTATTGTAATATTGAATTAAATCAGTGTGCATCAATAAATTTTCAACTTCAATCCAATATTTTTTTTGGGTGTGGTGGGGTAGGTTGTATGGTGTTAAAGCCCAAAACAGTCTCTTGGCTACGCCGTTGCTTGGAGTTATTTATTTCGCTTTTCATTTTCCGATATGTTTCAGATCGATCCGATGGTTATAAGTTAGAAAAATTGCAGTCAGAAGGTTCGCACAAATGAACATTTTTGTACTGATAAGTTATCAAGTTCCTTCCAGACAACTTGAAAGTGTTCGGTGATTATTTCTAGCGGTTGTAGATAGTAAAATGAAATACAAAATTCGTTTTATCGAAATAATGTTTAGCTTATTTCAATGGATTATTACCATTTTGAACAATAAATAGGCGACAAAGAGTAATCAACAAACAACAAGCCATAACTTTTAAAGTATTCAAAATAGATATTTAAAGTCTTCAGTAAAGTTATTCACAAAAGTAAGAGCTAAAAATTTGCTGAAGACATCATTTCGATATAATCACTTCCAAGAAAATTTGTGAAAATATCTCACTCATAGGGGGATTAATCAGCAAAAGCACTATACCAAAAGAAAGGGCATATTACCTCCATTAAATTCTCCGAAGATACTATTGACCTAGAATAAGCCGTTTTGGCGTTAATAATAGATTACTTTGATGCGGGTTAATTAGGCTTACTTTGATGCGTTTGATTCGTTGCTGCACGGTCGCTTCGTGTAATAGCCGAATGAAAATCTGCATGGATGAATGGGCGGTTTGTTCGTTTGACGTTTTCAGCTGCGTCACTGAATATTGAAAATGAATGTGTCTGAATATGATTAATTTTCATTCAATGAATTTGAATATTTTTAACTCTGCCAGCAGTATTGGCCCTTATTAGCAAATACTTCATTCACTACAACTGTGCTATATTTCTTCTCGATCTTATAACAGAATTTGAAAATTTCTGTTCTAAATAGTCGATATTGGTAGTTGTTATGATGTACCAATAAGCTAGAGTAGTGACAATACTTTTCAGTTCCACAGATACAATCTCCCTTTATTGGATACTTCAGAGTTATTCGCATCTGCTCTCGGAGACCACCAATCCACCTGCTCGAACCGAATGCACATTTATACCACTGAGCATTCAACTCGAACATATCACACCGAGGAAGCGATTTGCTATTTCCAAGAACCAAAGCTCGAGTGAAACAATCAACATTCTCGTAGGTGCCAGTCCTGCACATCTTTTTTCAACCAGCTAACATATCCAAGCTCGACAGCTAGCACATATATCTCCACCCAAGCGAAGTGATCAATTCACTTGTAAGTAGGACCACTCATCCACAAACCAGTCATGAACACATCCGTACCAACGAGAATGGATCATACCAGACGAAGGCCACAGGTCCAGCACCAACTTGTCCCATCTCATTAAAAACAGACTTGTGCCTGTCCCTAACTCTTTGAAAGCTCTATTTAATCAGAGATCACTAATTGGTTGGTAAAAAGAAACATCAGTCGTTATCTACGCAGACCAAACAATACGTATTGCGTATCCCTGCATATTAAAATCTCCGCTATCAGTTTCTAGCTTATCAAACTGAACAAGCAAAATTAATATACTTTGTGTAGTGGCACTACCCGGGGGAACTTGGCCATATACCAATTGCTCCATTGCCAATGCGATGTGATATGTGAATCGGAATATTATTTGATGATATCTAAAAAGCATACAATCCTATAAAAACCATTGCCCAACATTATTGATTTTCAACTATCATAACTTGAATTTTGAATAACAACTCATTTCCTAAAATTGAAAAATACGCGATTTTTACACATTGGCAGATCATCCCCATTTTCATTGCAAATATCCAATGCCATTTATTTTCAGCTGCCGTTACTAAATGCCTATTAATTTTTTTTGCCCGGTTTCTCGAAATAACACGGATTTTTTTTGCACGGTTTCTCGAAATAACACGGATTTTTTTGCACGGTTTCTCGAAATAACACGGATTTTTTTTGCACGGTTTCTCAAAATAACACGGATTTTTTTTTGCACGGTTTCTCGAAATAACACGGATTTTTTTGCACGGTTTCTCAAAATAACACGGATTTTTTTTGCACGGTTTCTCAAAATAACACGGATTTTTTTTCACGGATTCTCGAAATAACACGGATTTTTTTTACACGGTTTCTCGAAATAGCACGGATTTTTTTTGTACGGTTTTTTTTTCACGGGATGATCAAATCATTAAACTTGTATATCGAAATAGGTATTTCATACATAAAAATCGTATTATTTTGCAAAACCGTGCAAAAAAGTCGTGCAAAAGAACCGTGCAAAAAAAGTGCGTGCAAAAACAGAATCCGGTGTATTTCAAAATTGTATTCTTCCAGTGCAAGTCTAAATTTTATTAGTCTACTGGAAGGCTTGTTCAGACTAAATAAGTAAACTCGCGGTCTTTGGTCCGTAAACACTTCAAATCTTCTGCCATATAAATAAGAATTAAAGTGTTTTATAACCCAGACCACTGCTAAAAGTTCTTTCCTTATCGTGGAATAATTTTTTTCTGCTGGATTCAATGCCTTACTTGCGTATGCAACAGGTTTTCCTGTTCTATTCGATAGTACAGCTCCTATTGCATAGCCAGAGGCGTCAGTATGCAAATTAAAAATATTCCCTTCTGAAAAATCAGGGTATTCCAATACAGGTGGATTTATGAAATGCTGCTTTAAAGTGTACAAAGCTTTCTGACATTCGCAATTCCACTTTGAAGTAGTGTTTTTTCTTGTCAAAATGTTAAGTGGTCGGCAGATTTGAGCAAAATATGGAATATGTTTTCTATAATAATTTGCGAAGGCAACGAAGCATTTTTGCTGTAGTGGGTATCTCCCAGTTTGCTGCTTCTATCTTTGCTGGATCCGGTTTTATACCTTCGGATGATATCAAATGACCTAAATAAATTATTTCTTTTTGTAAAATATTACATTTTGATGGGTTTAACTTTAGGTTAACTATTCTCAAACTTTCAAACACTGCCATAAGATTTCTGTTGTGTTCAGGAAGAGTTTTTCCAAAAATAATTATATCATCTAAATAAATTAAACACATGTCCGTAAGACCAGACATTGCCACTGTCATCAATCGTGAAAAAGACGATGGGCTTATTTTCAGTCCCATCGGCAATCTTTTCATTTGGTATTGTCCTGTCCCAGTTGAAAAAGCGGTGATTGGACGATCTTCTTTTTTCATTTCACACTGATAATAACCTTGTGAGAGGTCTAAATGTGAAAAATACTGAACTCCTGCTAAAGAGTCAATTACATCTTCGATATTCGGTAATGGGAATTTATCGTCTTGTAGTACTTGATTTATTTTTCTAAAATCAATTACTAATCTCTAAAATTTTTATTATCTCCGCTAGATTTTTTGGGTACTACCAGAATTGGACTATTCCATTCTGATATGGCATCTTCTATAATATCGTCTTTTTTCATTTGTTCAATTTGTTTATCTATTTCTTCCTTATGACAATGAGGTAGTCTATATGGTTTGGTATATGCAGGATGTGTATTTAGTTTAACGCTTATTGTTGGTTGATAAATTTGCGTTGTTGTTAGTTAGTCATTTTTTAAGCAAAAAGTATCAGAGTACTTCGCACATATTTTCATAATAATGCTTTTTCTTCTCCATTTAAATGATTCAATGGTACTTCATCCAGAAGTTCCTCGACACGTTTAACGTTATGTCGTGCTACTTCATTCGTGTTTAATATCATATAATTTCTAGCTGGTTTTATGTTAGGTTTCAAGTTGTCTAATGTTATATCGGAGTTCCTTAAGTTCATTATTCTAACGGGTATTTTTTCATCTCTAACTCTTGCTAAAGAATTAGCTATATAGACAGATGGTTCGCATTCTTGACTCAGTATAATAACTTCGTCATTGTTCTGATTTTCGCATTCTAGATATGTAACAACTTCAGTTCTAGCTGGTAAATTGACCGAGACAGAACTATTTTGGGATAATAATATATTCAAAATTTTATTATCTCGTTGAAGCATTAGAAGATATTTCTGAAAATCAATTTTTGCACCGGATTTTTCAAATCAGTACCTAGTAGGCCTTTTATATTTGACGTTAGGCTTGGTACAATATGTAATCTCACTTGAAAAATAGTATAGTATCTCCAAATTTTAAGTAAGTGTTGATGTATCCAATGGACTGCGATGTTCCATTGATTCCTCGTATCCTTATTTTTTTCCTGGTAAATATGTATATTTCTTGGAACATATTGTTGATCAAGGATGCTACAAGATGCACCAGTATCAACAATAAATTTTAAATTTACATTAGCAAATAATAGAATTGTAGTGGAAGGTGTTTCTCGTGAATTAACGAAATAAATTGGTTAAATTACTTTCTTGATCTTGTTGTTGTTGTTGGGTTTTTGGTGCTGCGTGCTGATTTGCAGCATCTGCACCGTTGGCCAAATTCACATCATTCCGGCCACGATAACTTCCACGTCCTCTACCGGAGTTGTTTCCTCTGGTATTATGATGGAAATTTTGGTTTTGTTGATTAAAATTTCCCCTTCCGCGATTATGTCCATGGTTGCTTCCTCTACCTCCACTGCGGAAGTATCTTGGATAATATCCACGGTTTCTAGGGATGAATGCAGACCTAGTCTGTGATGGACCGGTATACATCCACATTGCGGATTCTTCTTCATTGTTGTTAACTTCCAGGGCATCACTAATTGCCTTTGTAAGTGTGCTCGGGTTTCTGGCTTTTAAGAAAAATTGTGCTCGGTGATCCTTAAGGCCGTTCACGAAAGATCTGACAGTAATTGGCTGTACAATCGCGTCAGATGCCGCTTCGTCAACGAAGGTACCACTTGACACGTGTGCTGCTGCAAGTTTTGCAGCGAGTTCACTTATTTCGTGCCCGTATTCGCTAATATATTTTTTATTTTGCTTCACACTGGCCATTTCGGATTCTATGGCCTATTAAACGCGTTTTTAAATTTTTAATTATTTCCATTTCTGATACTCCGTCGGAATAGTCTATTAATAATTCCATTGATTCAAAAAATTGGTGAGTTTATCAGCATCACCACTGAATTTGTCGACTAATTTGAGTCCAACGCTCAAATCTAGCTTTGGAGGCATTTTGGTATTATTTCATTTTTCCGTTAGAAGTTCAGAAAATTTTGTATGGATCTCCCGAAGTCTGCGTTGAAAGTATGCAAATTCGTCCTCAGGGAGCTTGTGTCTTAATTTTTCTAAAATATTAGTCCCTGTTCTAAATATGCAATATTCCTGTTTCTTTAAAAGGTTACTGCGAATATATTCCCTTTTGGTACTTTTTTGCAAATTAAAGAGGTTCACTATTAATCGAGCTATTATACGTCTAAGGTTATTTTTATTTTTTATTTATTTCCTTATCTTCGGTATACACCGTACAGACGCATTTAAAACTATATATTTCTTATTAATATCTTATATCTATGCTTGGAAACGTTAACATCATACACTGAAGAAGCTTCGTTAAATCTGCGGCAACATCTTTCCAGTGGATTATTTTGTCCATATGAAGTACGGTGTCTAGGGATCCACAACAGAGTGGGGTTACGGAGAACACGAGGAGGCGCATACAAATTAACGCCCGAAAGAAGATCGGGACTGTCGATATTACCTGACAGCAAGTCGAAAACAAAAACTCTTTGCAGGAAGATACGGCGAGTCGCCAGAGTCTGCAGACCGAGTAGCATACATCTATAGGCATAAGGAGGCAACACAACTGGATCATTCCATGGAAGTTTCCTGAAGGCGAATCGCACAAAACATCTTTGTATACGCTCTAGTCGGTCAATTTGAACGGCATGGTATGGTGCCCACACTTGCACAGCATACTCCAGAACACTTCTGATCAGGGCACAGTAAAGTGCTTTTAGTGCGTAGAAATCGTCGAAGTCCGCCGTGTTCCGCTTTAAGAAGCCCAGCATTCCGAAAGCTTTAGCAGTTGTCGCGGTGATATGGTCGGAAAAGCTCAACTTCCTATCGAAGAGCACTCCCAAGTCTCGGATCGATTCGAAGCTTTCAATTGTTCTTCCTTTTAGGCTGCATTCATAACGTCCTGGAGTAAGCAAGCGTCCGAAACTGATTACTTTGCATTTATTAACGTTGACTTCCATTCCGTTAAGCGTGCATCATTCTTGAATAGTACAGATATCTTCTTGAAGCACTACGGCGTCAAGTGCAGAGGCGATAGTTCGGAAGATTTTGAGATCGTCCGCGTACAGCAATTTCCTAGACTTGATCCGACTACAGATATCGTTAATAAACAGAATAAAAATAAGCGGGTCCAGATGACTGCCTTACGGGACACCTGTGGGTGTTCTGAATGTGCTTGAGCGCCTGTTTTTTATACTCACGAATGCCGAGCGATCGGAAAGATACGACTGCAACGAGTTAGTCAGCCAGGTGGGACATCCCAAACGCTTTAATTTCAAGATTGTGATGTTGTGCGGTACTTTGTCGAAAGCTTTTGAGAAATCGACGTAAATTGCGTCCACCTCATGACGCTTCTCGACGGCGGGAAACAACTTAGAAGTGTAAGCTATCAGGTTAGAAGTTGTTGATCGTTTTGTGACAAACCCGTGTTGATACTCCGACATAATATGGGATGCAGCTGCATACGTGACGTTGGAGACCAGCTTTTCGAGAACTTTGGAGAGACAGTTTAATAATGAGATAACTCTGTAATTTTCGACGTTGTGAATATTTCCAGCCTTGTGAATGGGAACGATAGCAGCTGATGGTTATATCTTCCATCAGACAATGATTCAAACAATTCTACACTTCTAACACTATTCCTACGTTTATTTCAGAAATATATACGTTTTTTCTTCAAATTAAACAAGCACTATAAAATAGATTAGATTCAATGAATTATACCTCAGTTTTGCTTGTATCGCTTGATGAATTTTGTGTTGCTTGCCTGTTCCATTCCATCATCGCGGATGTAGTATTGTAGTATTTTATGCTCCATATCAATTATTAGGCCAAGAAAACCTTCCTCGGATCGCTTTCTACTCTGCAGGCTGAACACCACGAAGTTAAAAAATACACTTTTCACGAAGGATTGCTTAGCTCCACGAAGGCAGTAGATACGTTCACAGTAGGGTTAAAATTTCTAGCCAAACTTTGATAAAGATCATGTTATGCTTGTCCAGTTCAACTGCTTACGGTATAGATTTGTTCGTTTCACTGGCTAAAATAATACACATGTTGTGCTTATCCACTGTCCACCAAATTCGGGTTCCATTCATCTAACAAATCTACACTTGTGCGGCGACGCGACGGGCCATGCGCTCAGCCACACACTCTGTGTGCTGACGATGCAGTTTTACTATGGCCCTCACCAGGATGTACCCTACCCTGACCGCTGCCAGCATCACAATTCCTGCAGTTTGTGCTGTATGATTGTTCTCGCTTATTATGGTTGGCCCGACGGTTTCGTCGGCTGAAAACCAACCCATTTTGATTTTGTCTTGAACAATGTCACGAACGGTGGTCAATTTCCTGCTCGATTAATGATTAGCAGGTCATATTGGCTGCCTTTTTTGCACACGAACAATATAACGAACGGTGGTCAATTTGCTGCTCGACTAATGATTAAAATCACTCCTGGCAGGATCGCCATGAAAAGATATTCTTCTCACTTACTTTTTAACTCGGACACTTGTGATATTTCATAAGTGTACCAGCCGGCGGTTCGCTTGAGAGTGAATTTTATTTTCATTAAACCTAAGCTATGGGCTGGGTCGCTTCAGTGGCTACGTGACACTTTTTGATATGGTCAGCATAATCGTTGTCGCGCAGTAGACTCGATTATGCTGACACCTTCTTTAGTCGCTTCGCGACGGGATGTTTATGTAGAATGCTTATGTTTCCAATAAACGTAGGTTGGTATCCACCACAAAATAATCAGTACCAACACGCTCTTTGGTCTTCTTTGCCCCAAAGTGTCCTTTCTCATGCGCAGCTCGAATTATTGCTGCCTCCATCGACTCAGGTACGTATATTCGCCGGGATTCACCATCACCTTCGTAAAGCACGCCATTGATCATGCTGTAACCTTTAAATGAAGCGCTTTGTCCAATAGCTGCCATAATCGCCTTCACCCTTTCATCATCTTCCTGCGCAGCGCGCAATTGGACACTGATGGACGTCGATACGGTCAGTACATTTGCACGGGACAATGCATCAACGTGGGGCATTTTTTCGGCTGGGCGATGCTCGACTTCGTACTCAAATTCTGCAAGAGCAACCACCCATCGGGCGACACCAACGTTCATCTTACGTTTCATCATCGTATCCTTGAATGCGCGACAGTCTGTAACAATTTTAAATTTGCAACCCAGCAGATAACATCTGAACTTCTTTAAAGATTCGACAATCGCCAACATTTCCAGTTCGTAGGAATGGTAATTGCGTTTGGCACCATTCGTTATCAGACTTGAAAAAGCAGGGATGGAATTTACCATCATCTTCCGCACGTTGCATCAATATTCCAGCTAATGCCAATTTACTGGCGTCAGTATGCACTTCGGTGTCACCATTGGGTCGAAAGATTCGCAACACGGGATAACTTGCCAACATATCCTTAATTTGCTTGAAAGCACTTACAGCCTCTTCATTGAAATCAAAATAACTTCCCTTTTTCAACATACCTGACAACGGACGGGCGATATCAGCGAACGACGGTATAAATTTTCGAAAATAACTTGCCAATCCATAAAACCGTTGTAACTGCATTACTGTTGTCGGTTGCGGAAACAACCTTAGCATTTCAACTTTGCCTGGTGCTGGTTCAACTCGACCGTCGTACACTGTGTATCCGAGATACTCTACGCGACGCTGTAGGAACACACACTTTTTTCCAATTGAAATGTAGACCGGCTGCTCCAGCAATTTTCAACACTGTTTTTAAGATTTCTAAACCTCCCTCTTCATGTTTGGATGGGACGATGATATCGTCAACAAATACAATTACTTCGCCTTATTTTATCAAATATTTAAGCTTTGTATTAATAAACCTGCCAAAAGTGTTTACACTGTTGCAAAGACCAAACGGTGCACGCAGGAATTCATACTGGCCATCACTGGTCACGAACTATGTGTACTTCCGACTATTTTGTTCAACCGGCACGTGAAAGAAGGAATTTTTCAAATCCAGCGTAGAAAATACTTGGGCCTCAGACAGCTGATCTATTTGTTCTTCCAGATTCGGCATTGTGAATTTATCACATATCATTCTCTTATTAATTTCACGATAATCTACACACACACGGCGCGAGCCATCTTTCTTAGGCACAACTACAATCGCACTAGCATACTCGCTGTTAGATGGTTGAATTCTTCCGCTTTGCAGCCACTCATCTACCTGATTCTTCGCAACTTCTTTTTCTAACGGCGCGAGACGTCGGGGATTTTCGCACACTACATCGTTATCCAATAATTTGATCGTTAATTCATTTGTCGCCTTCACAAACTCTGTGGGTGTGTAGTTCTCAATTAGATCCACAACCTGGTCGCGATATTTATACGGTACCGTTATCTCGTTCACGTCAACATATTATTCAATACGATGGATCCATTTTGCGTCACACTCATCTGGATCAGATTCTTCTGGCACTAATTTCCAAATACGAACACCATCGGGTGTAATAGTATAATCGACGCTTCCAAGAAAATACATTCCGATCAAAAATTTCAGATCGATAGAACCAGGCGGCACTACATAAACACGAATTTCATGCTCGTCGTCTTCTAGCAGCATTTTCAACATAGCTTCACCGCAAACAACATTGACGCCACCACCATATCCGCGCACTCTCAAGTTAGACTTTTGCATCTGCAATCCACTTTTGGCTAACTCTGTCCATAAATCCATTCTTATTAAAGACACTTCACTACCGGTGTCAATAATTGCATCAATTTTCAAACCATTCACATGGCTTCGTATTGTTTACAGTTTTCACTACATTTATTTGTGCTGTCTGTTTCTTCTCAGTTTTCCTCTCGCTTTTGTAGTTGCACTCTTTTGACAGATGACCGAATGTGTTACAACTGGAACACTTCGGCCCGTCCTTCTTCTGCGGGCGGGCATTCGCTAGCAACGTGCGAAGATCCACCGCAATTAAAACAATGCCGTTTCATATCAGCTTTTTCGATTCCACTTTCCGTTGTTCCTTTCGATTCGTGTATGGGTCGTTCAAATGTGATTTCTTATTGGACTTTCTTTGCACCTTTTCGTAGTTCAAAAGCTTCTCTTTCAACTGGTTGATAGTGTTCACTCCCGATCAGAATGAAATAACAAGATTATAACAGAACACAATTTTTGTAACATATTGTGTTATAAATTAGGCCTCGTTAGTAGTTAAAATAACAGAAATTTATAACAAGTAATAATGCGAGATATAATTTTGAAATATTTCTGTTATGTGTTTCTGATCGGGCTTCGTATAAGAGAGATCGGTGGAATTAATCGTCTGTTGATCCGTCAACCACATACTCACAAATGCTAGGCTCGTCGAAGTCTGTAGCGACCGCAATTCGCTGCTTTTCGTATATGTAGTCTCTGACGGACTCCGTCTGAGTCTTCTATCGTGCTGCCAATCTTCTGTGTATATCACTTGCTCGTACAAGAGGACCGAATTCTTTTATTAGCGCTTTTTTCAGTTCCCCGAATAAACTAAAGTTTCGTTGTGCGAACACAAATCGCCTGGCAGGGCCTGTCAACTTCTTACGACACATTATCAGTTTCTGTTCATCGTTCCAATGCGCTGTTCTCGAATTTACCTCAAACTGCTCCGCCCAAATTTTCACATCTTGGCCTTCCTCAGCACCGAAACACTCAATGCTATCTTCAACATTACGGAATGAATATGGCTTTTGATTCAACTGGGCTCACGATTTTTCGGGGTTGACGTCATTTTATCGTCGACTGCGGTGTGAAAACGTGTTATGTCAATTTCGCTGCTTCTATCATAGTCTTCTGATCTATCATCGAAAGAATCTTCTTTTTCGTCGTTGCACTCTTCTTCGCTGCCATCGTCGTCGGCAAAAAATCATCGTCATCGTCGTTTTTAGTGGCTTCGAGTTGCTTCTTACGTTGGGTGTCGTCGAGCGCCTCTTCGTTGGCACTCAGACTAGCATCCTTTACAGCCGCGTCGTGCGAAATAATTAACTTCGCCATCGCCTTTTTCTCTCCCTTCGTGGAGATACCTCGTTTCTCACACTCTCGCATCAAACCGATTTTGGTAAAATTTTCACATAACTCGACAATGCTGAATTTTTTAAAACAATTATAGGTCGATTCGTTGATTTTTTTAAAACAATTATAGGCACTGTTTTCCACTATCCGATCAATTTCCTAGCAACTCGATATTCCCGGACGAGCCTCCATGTAAGAAGGAAAGCTCGAATTGCCAAGGAAATACTTTAAACATAACTTTATTAAACCGAATTCAATATAAAACGAAGACACGACGCGCTCTGTGCGACGGGTAATTAAAAACTGCTTATTTTTCACATTTCTCCAAGGGGTCTCACAACCGCTCCACATATATACATTAGTCAATTTATAATGAACGTAACCATGATAGAGAAAGGTACAATTGCACGGCTAGGTGGATTGAAACAGTTTTTTTTTGTATTGGCTACACCAAAATGTGCAGTTAAGTAAAATATGCAAAACGAAAAACTTGTTGCTACTGAAATATGTCAACAAAGATAAATTTGCAGTATAGAGATTCGCGTTCCCACTAAGCAATTACATATACTTTCCATTTTCATGGCAAGCACAGAACATAGCAAGGAATCCAAGTAACCATAAACATTGAACCAACGATTATTGGACGGTGATTGAACCATTCCACAATATTGTTTATACGTTTGCACTAATGTCATTGTTATTTATCAGTGTGCAATCGGGCTGTCTCAATAACCTATTTTTGCAATCTATGTGCATTAAATGTACACCTACCGTCCCACCGTTGCACATGTCGGAAACGCTAACGATCAAGAATACGTCAGACTACCTTAATTAATCCCTTTCGACACCAGTTTGTCCGTACCAATCCGTAAGGTGGCATAAAAGCTGCCGAATAGGGGTTGAGAACAGCTTGAAGCAACATCTGATGTTGCTCCATATGCATGAGATCCTAGACTGACTTGAATAGTTCAATTGAGCCTAGTTTGCATACCTTACATAATTAGACTCACTGTTCTCTATTCACCCATTTATACATTTGCACTAATCTGCCCCTTATTATACCATTTACAATGCAATGAAGCTCAGTCGGGATTACACATGCTTATCACGATGACAAAATTCTTTTTTATAAAGATATTCTGAAAATGCGTGCATGCGTTGAAAAGTCTTACACAGTGACCTCAACAACTCAGAAACCAATTTATCCACCATTCTAAAAAATTTCCTGCCAGAAAATCCAATTTGCCAAGAAATATACTGCCCATAGCCGCAAGTCAGTCCCATTTTCTATGGGATTCCATATCTACATGCGACTGACTTGCGATAATAGGCAGTAAAATGAGTGCAGGATATTGTTTTTTACCGAAGACACGCTTGATTTCGCTGCACCCTGCACTATACGAAAAGATGATTCAAAAACGACATTAACTTAGAAGCACCGGATTTAACGGAAACGTAATTTCTTCCTTAATTATCGTACTGGGCCACTGTAATTGATCGCAATGGTAGTCAAATGTAATCCCAATGGGTGAGGTGAACAGCCCACCATATATTTACTAAATGTTAACAACAGTTCAAATCGTTTCAATTGGCGATTTGCGGCAAAACCAAAATTAGTCATTAGACAACTATGATTCAGCTCATGAACTGGCAAAGTGATACAGTTTGCTTTTTTTCACCCGCAAGTGAGTCGTAGCTTACTACTAAAACTTCATTTTCTTTTCGGAAAAAGCTTACCCCTGCCAAAATATGAATGAAACGAGTAAGAAATTTAGTTTTACTTGCAACTATTCTGAAATAACAGCCATTTGCAACTATTTGGCTCATACATTTCGTAGAAATGTAATCGGGGTATTATTGTGGTTATAAAAAATCGTTCTGTAAATAAAGTTCCAACTCGAAACCGAGACCCAATCAGTTCCAATGCCAAACTCCTTCATATTTTGGACTACGTAGGAGATTCAGTGAAGACTATTAGAGAGAAGGATCGGCTGTGTATGACACAAAGCTCCTATTAGCCGGATATATTTTTCCTCGCGTGATCTGGAGAGTTTCATGAATTTACACCATCTCATAAAGGTTTAGCTTAACTTAAGAGGAACGGGAAATGATGTTGCGGCGGCTACGGTGCTCAACAAATTACATTTCGGAACAGCACACATATAGCTTTCTGAATAATATTAGAAATCACCATGTTTTACACTCTTTTCGCAAGATGTTTACTCTTCATCTTATAAAATGATGGTTTTCCTTCATTTTCATAAACAATTATCAACAAATTGTTCGGTGATTTGGTGTTTAAAAGTTATTTTTTACCAATGTTTACAGAAAATATATGCACTATGACAGAACAGAATGAAATCAACAACACTTTGCTTCCTGCGCTATCTGTGAGCTGTTTCAACTTAGAATCGCTAATAGTCCCTCCCAAACTCATAATTTAAATTTTAAGCGTATAATATTCAATCAGTCAACATAGAATGTATGAAAAAAAGTATCTTAATCGGTCGTAGTTCTTCATAAAAACATTTTCTCCAAAAGGTTTTGACAAAAGTTCCATAAGGCCCCCGCAAAAAATTTTTTTTCGAGAGTTGTCTGTCCTACAGTAGCTGTAGAGCTAGGTTCTCGGAAGGGCTCCCCGTCAGAATCACATGCTACAATTTGCAGACGAGACAGGCAATGTCACCCACTAAAACACTGCTTTAGGCCAATTGTAGCGGGCCGTGATTCTGAATGTGATATTAATTGTACGGTTCATGTATGTGCGGGCGTAGGGACTCGCGATTGCGTGTATCATAGCGAAGAGTTCGAGCATTTGTACGCTAACGTGTTCGATCGCGTGTGCGTTTGTATGTCGCGTATGCTAACGTGTACATAACTTCTATAACGCGTGTATAAATTCTATTCTATAACGCGTGTATAAATTCTATGTTATAACCGTGTGCCTTTCGCATTTTTGCGTGTGTTCTTGGATAATCGCGCGCGGACCGTGAATATAATACTTTATTTTCGGTGTACGGCTAAGATGCTAAAAGAGAGTGAGATCTTGCATATCACTAGTGTTCCCGGTGATGTCGCGATGGAACGTGTTGTCTAGTCTATATGAGCTTTATTTTTTTATTAGTCCTACTGAATGTACGGACCTAAGTTATTAGAACAGAGAGTAATGGTTTCCGGACGTGACCGATTCATGAGCGCGCGAAAACAGACGTTTGTAGGTTCGCGTTTGAGACAGCGTTTGAAACTTCGTAAGTGCTAAAATTTTCTCCTTATTACCGGGGTGTTTTTAAGTTTGCGCGTAGGTGTGCGTTGTTAATCGCGAAGGGCTTAAGCGTTCGTATGTTAACGTGTTTGTCACGTGTGCTCGCGTTCTTGTGACTTCGCGTGTACAAGACTGGATTTTGTAACCATGTGACCATTCCTACATACGCGTGCGATTTGAACGGTCACGCGGACCTTCATTCTGATAGTTAGTTTTCGGTGTACAATTCACATTCTGACAGGGAGTAAGTTACCCCATATCACCAGAGTCCTCGGTCATGTCGCCATGTAACGTGGTGTCCTGTAGATATGAGAGCTTTCTTTTTTTAATTGATCCAATTGAAGGCATGGACCTAATCTGCTGATATCAAGGATAGAAACATCCGGAAGTGACCGATTCATGATCGTGCGACCGCGGGAGTTTTAAGGTTCACGCTTGAGACAGCGTTTGAAAATTTATATGAGCTGAGACATTCACTTTATCACCGGGATGTTATCATGTTTACGAGATCGCGGGTGTAGGTGCCGTGGATGATCGCGAAGGGCTCAAGCATTTGTATATTAACGTGTTTGTCACGTGTATGTGACTTCGCGTGTATAATTTCGATTTTATAATGATGTAGTGTGTATTCTTGTTAGATCGCGCGCGAACCGTGAGCCTGATACTTATTTTTTAGTGTATGGTAGAGAAGACCCATTTTATCAACACCTTGGCGAATTTTAGTCTGACAAAACTGGGACATTGATAAAATCGGGACATATATTTTTCTGTCTTTTTAAAAAACAAAGCTCTTAAAATAGTCTTCTTTGGTCCTTAGATATAGTCTCGCAACCCTTTCTAATTATTTGCTTTAAGTTCCCCTTAAGGGGGTCTGACAGTGCAAAATAAAAAAAATTGATATTTTTATTTTTGCATTTTTCGGATCTCTAAGATATGAAATATATGCCCAAGAAAGGATTTTCTTTTGACCGTGCGAGTGTTGGGTTAATGTTTGAGACCGCGTTTGGAAGCTTAAAAAGGCTACGTTTACTTAACTACCGGGGTTTTTTTCATGTAGGCGAAATCGCGGGCGTAAGGTAAGCATGTGTGTATTATTGCAATTACATGGTCACGTTTGTGACTAGGTTTGTGTTATCGCGAAGGCCCCGGGCGTTTTAAACTATATGAGTATAGATAGCGACTAGTAGAGATACACTAATAAAAGGAATCATAACATGCCGAATAAAGAAAAAAAAGATGCAAAGAGCTTGATTAGAAGTGTATAAATTGACCGATACTATTTTGGTATACATTAATAACAGAAAAGCAAACTAATAGATGTACAAAAGAAACAGACTAGCGAAGTAGAATAGAAAACACATGTAACATGCAATCAAACTCGTCTAAATGCAGCAAATGTGTAAATATACGATAAATAACGACAATTGCATGCTGTTAGACTTTCATCATGCTATGCTGGCCGGGAATGGATGACTCACGTGCGTCGGTAAATTCATTGTGATACTTTATTTATTTATTTTTTCGTCAAGCATATGTAGACTACATAGAATGGTTTTACAATATTTACTTATATACTATACATTTTATTTATTTATTTCGTCAAGCATATGTAGACTACATAGAATGGTTTTACAATATTTACTTATATACTATACAATATTTACTTATATACATTATTTCTACGGTTTAGTTTAATTTGTTTTCTAGACATGGAAAGGTCAATTATTACACAATTTTCATTATAATGACGCATCATTCTATTGATGGGGCTATTTTTAGCATAGTTTGTCCCAAAAGATTGTTCTTGGAATAAATTACGGGTTCTTAGTTGTCGGCTAGGTACATAAAAATTATTTGCGATAGTAATGATGCAATGCACACGTTGAGAAATAATGTCGTTGATAAAGCAAAGCATGGCAAATTCGCGGCGTTCTTTGAGTGTTTGTATATTAATGAGCATGCAACGTGCTTTATACGATGGAAGAGGAAATGTCGTCCAGTTTAGTTTACGAAGTGCGTACAAAATAAATTGTTTTTGGACTGATTCGATGCGTTCTTCGTACAGGACAGTGTATGGGTTCCATACAATGTTGCAATATTCCAAAAATGGCCTGACATATGTGTAAGGGTCTTCAAAATTGTATGTGAAACGTTTAATAAAGCCCAGCATACTATATGCTTTATTTATTATTGTATTAAAATGATCCACAAATGTGAACTTGGAGTCTCAGATTACGCCTAAGTCTCGTACAATTTTGCATTTTTCTACTAGTTGGTTGCCTAAGTGTATGTCTATGGGTACATTTGAAATTTTTCTGCTGAAGGTTATTGGGTTGCATTTCTTTACGTTAAGTTGGAGTAGACTTTTGCTACACCACGTGTACAATAGATTGATTTCGTTTTGGAATATTTCAGTGTCTTTGGCATTTCTTATTTCCATGAAAAGTTTCATGTCATCTGCATATATAAGCACTTTTAGATGTTTGAGTATAAAGGTAAAGTCATTTACGTACAAAATAAAAAGAAGAGGGCCTAAGTGGGAACCCCCTGGGGTACGCCAGAGGTCACAAAAATTGGTTCCGAGAGTATATTCAGAAAGCGAACTGTTTGTTCACGTTTCGTTAAATATGATTCGAGCCATTTCAATAGTTTATTTTCCGTGCCATATTTTTGCAGTTTGAAGAGTAATAAAGGTATGTCAATACGGTCGAATGCTTTACTAAAGTCTGTGTAGAGTGTTTCCACATGGTTGCCATTGTCCATTGCATTTACAGTAAATGTTACAAATTCTAAAAGGTTTGATGTTGTTGAGCGGCCTTTATAAAAGCCATACTGCTTGCTTGTGATTTGATTTTTGATTTGCTGAAATATTTTGTCATTTACTAGTTTTTCGAATAATTTTGGAATGCATGATATAATGGCAATCCCACGATGGTTTCGGATGTCCGATTTAGCGCCTGATTTAAAAATTGGCACTAGAAAGGATGATTTCCATATTTCTGGGAATATTCCATTTTTCAGTCACATGTTGAAAATATGTAGTAATGGTAGAGTGAATTCTTCTGCTAGATTTTTTAAAAATATTGGTGCTATTCCGTTCGGTCCTGGTCCCTTTGATGCGTCTAAGTTTTTTAGTGCAGTGGTAATTTCGTGTTCAGATAGTTCGTGGACGGAAATGTCATTTGAAAATTCAGGTATAAATGAAAAGTAGTCGCGGTCGCGGTCTGTTTCGGAATATGAAGTATAGACTTCTTGAAAAAAATTTCCAAATAATTTTCAAATTTCAGTACTGTTATTTCCTACATGTCCGTCAAAATGCATTTGGGATGGAAAGTTGCTACTTTTCAATTTTGTTTTCACGTAATTGAAGGAATTCTTTGGACAGGTCTTGATTTCATTCTCGATTTTACGATTATATTCTTCATGTGCAGTGTTAACGGCTTTGTCGAGATGGGAGCAAATATCCAAATAGTTTTGCCGATTTTTAATGCTGTGTTCTTTCTTGTAAATTTTATGTGCCTTTTGTTTTCTATTTTTTTTAATTTTTCAGATGTTGGTTGAACGACACAGGCTGTTGACCGCCATGAGCTCTTCTTCTTCTTCTTCTTCTTTTTACCGGTACTGTTTCAGAGATTAAATTCGTTACAATTAAATAGAATTTATTTTATTTCAAATATGAATTTTGTCTATTTTTACATGGTTGATTTGGTGCAGGCCAAATTCAGATATTTTGTCAAAGAAGTATTGAAGTGTTTCATTTTCGCCCACGACTGGGAGTAAGATAGATTCGTTTTCGATGTCTACGATGAAGTTGGTGTTACGTTGATTAAAGTCGCCATAAATATGCAGTTTTACTTCAGGTTTCATGTTTGATATGATAGATTCTACAGTTTGAAAAAATAGTTCAAATGATTTTTTGTGAGCATTTTCAGGCGGAAAGTACACAGAGGAGAATATGTGCACTTCTACTGCTTTTGCCCATATATGTTCAAATTCTATATGTTTCTTGGTTTCTATTTTTTCTGAAGGAAAGTTTGCGTTTATGGCTATAATGACTCCTCCTCCAGACTTTTTCTTACAAAGAGACAAATTACAGTCATGCCGAAATACATTAAATTGATTTCCAAAAATTTCTTCGCTTCTTACGCTTTCATCCCAGCTACTTTCTGTTCCAAGAAATATATTGAAAGAAGATGAAATTACTTTTTGTTGGATTTCTTTCATTTTGACTGGGCTTTTCATTCGATTAAAATTTTGGCAATAGACTAAAATTTCAGTCGAATTCTGTTCTGGGTGCGAAGAAATTTTTGGAATATTTAAATTACTTACAGTTATATTTTCTTCCTCTATAGAGGGCGTCGTTACTTCCGAAAATTCGACGTTCCAAATTAATGCGTAGCTTCGCGGAGTTGTTGAAGGCGCCTGGTTCTTTCGCTTGATAAAAATTTTCCATAGGAGTCAAGGTCTGCTGCTGCTTCGTCTGGGTTTAGTCCATATTCCTGATAGACTTCGATGAAAATGCGCAGGAGATGGTCAGGAGTGGTCGGTAGTCCTTCGGATGCGAGCGTCATTTTGATGCTGGTCGGGGTCATTCCTTCCATGCAAATAGATGGGTGTTGGTCCTTCATATATGCCAGGTATAGGCGCATAATGTATCGATTTTGTTGGCTATTTTCGGCAAATTTGAGACTAAGAGAAACGAAAGCAATGAAATTGAAAGACGGATAGGTATTCTAGAGCGAATCAGTTATAAACTTAGAACGGAAAACTAGAACTAGGCAGACTCATATGGGCATGATCGAAAGGAAATGTGAAGAATTCTTTGCCTTCTGCAGAGTAGGAGTTGGGCGTTGCACCCAAGTCTACCAAAACATGATGATGAGTTATGTTCTACCATAGACCATGCGGTAGACTTGGGTGCAACACCCAACTCCTACTCTGCAGAAGGCAAAGAATTCTTCACATTTCCTTTCGATCATGCCCATATGAGCCTGCCTAGTTCTAGTTTTCCGTTCTAAGTTTATAATTGATTCGCTCTAGAATACCTATCCGTCTTTCAATTTCATTGCTTTCGTTTCTCTTAGTCTCAAATTTACCGAAAATAGCCAACAAAATCGATACAGTAGAACCTTGCGGCAATTAAAACATAGTAACATAGTAACATAGGCGTATAATGTTCATTACTTTTGGTTCGCGCAGTCTGGCCTTTTTTTAAATTTGTTTATTTGACACGGCTCATTGCGGTAGCTTAACGGAGCCGTGGGTCTCTTAAATAATTACAATATAAAAATGCATAAAAACAAAAGTTATTGAGCGTCCTTTGGATCTCGTCCACGCAACTTTTTACTGCGGGGGGAGACTTTCTTTCGCGGCGGGAAAATATCTTGTGGGTCTATTGCGTTTTCATCGTTGCCGTCAATGTCATCATCGTTTGTGGTGCCTTGATGTTCACGATCAGATGTTCCTCCTTTCCTATGTCCCTTACGGGTCACGAGCGTAAAGCCGTTGTCGTTGTTATTTGCTTCCTCGCCGATGGTGCTAGCAGTTGATTCTGAAGCATTGTATGCTGATTTTACAGTTGTTATTATGGCGTGAACAGCTGCCACAAAATTGGCAACCGTTTGTGGTTCTGGTGATGTTATTGAAGACTGTGTTTCGGATTGGTTTGCCGAAGATGTGTGGGCAATTTGTTGCGATGCATTCTACTCAACATTTTCCACACAAGGTGTTCCATGATGTACCGTCTGGTTGCAGTACTTGCACGTAGGAGTCTACCCTTCGTGGGTGCATAGCGTGGTTTGTTTAATGTTAGTTTCTTTATATTTGAATTCTATAGTCAAGTGGGAGGGAATAGGTCTTACGACCCGCATCCTCACCACAAGAACACCGTTTGGAATACCCGGGAAAAAGTTTCTCCAAGTATCAGATGTGACTGATTCCACTTCTCCGAATTGCGACATGTATTTTGTAATTGATTCATGGGGCGTACGCGGGGACAAATCATGTAGCCTTACATCTATATAATAGTTTTTTATATATACTGGTATCTTCACACTGTCACTTTCAAACACGTGTTTTAGGTTGTTCTGTAAAGTGAATCGTTTTGCATGGTCTAGAGTGTTGAATGATATCAATACCGCACTGCGCAAGTGATGATACTGAAGATATATGACATCCTTAAGCCTAAGCTTCATGTTCACCTTCAGAAAATGTTCCACCTCACGAAGACTCGGTCGCGTAGAACAAAATCTTAAGTCAACAACCGCTGTGTTGGGTCGAAGTAGTGCTTTTTCATCAAATTCACTCATGATGCAATGTTTCCTTTGTTCTAAATACACTAACTGTCGTTCACTTTGCTCTTTGTTGCTCTAACTTGGCAGAGGCAAAAAGTAGATCGAACGGTTTCCTTTGTTTTTAAGATAATGCACACAAGAAAAGAAGTAATGTATTGTGCTTCGTTTTGCGCTGGATCAGACAGCAGCAGAGTTTCGTGACCAGTGTCTTTGGTGGTTGTAAGTCGACTGATGAAGTCTGGCCTTTAAAAAACGACCGTCGCCATTCGTTGATTGTGACGTGAGGCGTACGATTGGAGGGCGCAAGAGGTCCAGTTCAAATTGGCTGTCTGTGTTCGAATGTGTGGTTACCAATGTGTTTAAACTATTTTCGCCGTTGGTAGGTGTCACGGTAGGTGTCCTTTCAATTCTATAAGGGTTAATTGTGTCTCCCTTATGAAAATTTATAAATGTTGAAGTAATATTTTTATTTGGAGGTCCACAAAATTGAATACGTGCTGCGTAGGTCCTTGTCCGAAGGCAATTTGGTGATTTGGTTGTTAATGTTGAAATTCTGAATATTTTGGTTATTGCTATTCTGACTGTTATTGCTGTTGCCATTGTTTGCATTGGTGTTGCTGTTGTTATTGATGTTCCTGTTACTATTTTTGGTATTGGTGTAGTTTTTCATGTTGCTAAAGTTGCTGTTGTCTTTATTGTTCCTATTGTTGTTGTTGTTGTTTGTATTCTTCCTTCATCTGCGATTTGCCTTCTCAGCTTCTTTTTCTTGAAGACGTCATTTACGTTGTCGGGAGTCATATTGACTTCAGTCGCGTTTCCATATTTTTTTGGTTCCAATGAAGCGCCAGCCAGATGTAGGTTCAGCGTTAATTTCGATTTCCGCCGCTGGTTGTGGTTGTGTTGGTATAGCGTCTAGCTCTTCAGCGAGACTACGATGGAATTCTGACATTTGTTTTTTTTTCAATGAAGGTTACGGTTGACAATGCCTTCATCTCTACTAAATTTTTTTTCGCTGCGATGCTACATGGCGATTTGCTGTTTCGTATTTCTTCTATGTGTGATTCCATGACGTCAATTTTGGACTCTATATAAGTAAAAGCCTTTTCGAAGCGTTGTTCGGCATTTTTCGCGAATTGATGATTCGCTTTGTTGATGTCAGCCAGAAGAGAGTCATTTTCATGCTCATTTAGAAGTGATGACATACGATTGATTATTTTAGTAGCGGAATTACAAGTCGTAAGGTCGTGGAGTTTTTTATGTCAGCCTTCAATTCTGCAAGCAGAGATTCTATGTTGTCCAGTGTTTCATGGGCGACTTTTTGATTTTTAATTTGCGCATATAGTGCGTGATTTGCTTCAATTTGCGCCTTTATAGTGATGTTTAATTCGTGCCGCTGCTTCATAAGCATTCGTAATTGTATATTTTCATCCAGCTGTTCTGTGAACTCGGCTTGACATTCAATGCAAAGAGGTAGCATGAACGTCCGTAGCAGCTCTTCGCTATTTCGTCGGGTCTCCACACAAGCAGCATGAAAGCTTCTTCGGCATGTGCCAGCACATTTCCACAGGTGCTTGTTGTCACTAATTTCGCACTGGTTTATACCACACTTTTCCATTCTTACGCGACGGTACGTGGTTAAATGTCGACTAAAAATATAAATAAAATTGTGCCTTCTTGCACTTACGCGTTAGCAGGTCAAAATAAAGGAAGTTAAAATAAAATAAAATACGCGCGCGATACGGCAGCGCGAGTCTGAGAAAGCGTCCGGTCGGTCGGACGGTTAAATATGCATATACCCTAATTTATCCAATCCGACTTTCCGGAATGAATAGAACCAAATGCACAAATTGATCACCAGAAGTATTAGTCACTATTCTATCATATACGCCACTTCTGCAACCATTCCCTGACCCAACTGTCACAATTACTCAAACGAACACATACATAGATAGACATACGACTAGCACATACTAAGTGTACACTAGAACGAAAAACTACGATTATTACAAAGCGACAACTAATATGTTTCTACTTATGTATTTATTAAATAAATTCAATTATTAAATTAATTTAATTAGTATATGCACGATGACGAATTCAACCGATAAATGGACACACAATTACTTCCACTGTGTTCAGGTGTGCATTTTACTGTAGCTAAGAAAACTGATCTAGATGAAATTTGTATGTTTAAGGTGGGTTTAGATCTTCATACGTGGGCTATACAATTGCACGCGGTGATTGTTACAGTTAGCATTCAGATCCCAAGCCGTCTTAGCGACCAGACGCGTTTCTGGAATAAAGTTTCTCCTTATACAAATCTCTATTATTTCCCAATAAAATGAGTTTCAATTTATAGAAAATAAATTAATTTCGTGGAAGGAGAGTTCCTGCCGATTGTGATATGCGGTTTTGGTGAAATATTCGGTGGTTTATTGTTCGGTACATTTTCGGATATAATCGGTGTCTGCGAGTAGCATATCGGACCCAAGACCCTTCGAGCTCGGTTTCGGAAAACGCTGGCCACTAGATGTAACACAAAATTGGTGCCGTGACCAGAATCCCGGCGCTTGGACCCCAAAAGCTCATTGTACCCATTATATGCTACTATTTGATGAGAATCGTCACCATTTTGTACTGAACAATTGGAGCGTCGTGTCCCATTGTTACTGGTTATTAGGCTAAGGACTGAATCCCATTCCCAAAATTCCATTGGAGGTAACGGACTAGTTCTCAAGTCATGTTGCAGGTCGCTGGAGCTGCTGTATTTTAATACACAAGGCATATCTCGCCTTTAGTAAGGTGAGTGCGGTTCCAATAAACATACTCTTGGTTAGCGCCTCTCCCGGGTCTTTATTCAAGGCAATTTACATACTGAATCATCTTCTCGGATCGGACTGCTTACGTCGCAGAGGTTGTTTGTTCCGGATTGTATAAACATACAAGGCATATTCCGCCTTACAAAAGGTGAGTGTGATTTCTAAATTCTACTTCTCTCCGTACGTCTCTACCGGATCTTTGTTTTAAGGGAAATTTCGCCGGCATAAAATCAACCTTCGCCTCAATAACATGGACAAACTTTGGAGTACGTTTGAGGAAGTGCAAACAGATATCGGATGCCACGAGGAATCACTCCTTTCCGAATCACAACACATGTCCACGCGCGAGAAATTTGAAACGAAGTTTTTTCGTGTGAAGGGAGCTTTATTGTCGAAAATACCAGATGCGCCATCACAGCAAATTCCTGCCGTCCGTGCTCAGCAATCGAACTCATCGTATACTCCTGGAGTCAAGCTTCGAACCATCACCCTACCGGAATTCGACGGGAATTATAATCAATGGTTGACGTTTCACGACACCTTTATGGCGTTGATCCATTCATCGAATGAAATTTCAACCGTACAGAAGTTTCATTATCTCCGGGCAGCACTTTGAGGTGAAGCCGCCCAACTCATCGAGTCCCTTACTATTAGTTGCATGAACTATCCAGTGGCTTGGCATATTTTGATTGACCGTTACTCCGACAGCTACCTTCTCAAGAAACGGCACATGCATATCATGTTGGATCATCCGAAAATCAAGCGAGAATCAGCCAACGCCCTACATGGATTGATCGACACATTCGAACGACATAGAAAATTTTTGAAACAGCTACAAGAGCCTGTGGATAGTTGGAGCACGATTATGGTGCATATGCTTTGTTCACGTCTAGATGACGCCACGTTAAAATTATGGGAAGATCATGCATCAATCCTTTTGGATCTAAATTATGGCGCGCTTATTGAGTTTTTGCAACGAAGGACAAAGGTACTCGAATCGCTTCAGGTCAACATTGCACACTCATCGCAAACACCAATACCGGTGCAACCATTCAAGCGACATGGCCCAGCAAAGGTGTATGCGCGCAGCTGCAGAAGAACGCATATTTTTTTTTATTTCGATTATAGAGGTTTTAACCTTAAGATCATTCGCCTCTTCGGGTTAGAAAAATCTCTTATGAAGAATTTCTAACCCTATGTGCGGGGTCGGGAATCGAACCCAGGTGCGCTGCGTACAAGGCAATCGATTTACCAACTACGCTACGCCTACCCCCGAGAACGCATACTTAAATGTGAAGCTTGCTCGCATAATCATCGGATAGTTGAATGTCAGGATTTTCCTAAGATGCCACATGAGAAGCAGTTGGATCTGGCGAACTCAATTCGCTTGTGCAGCAACTTATTATTTTATGCCCATCAAAATTACAATGTCGTACCTGCAAAGGAAAGCATCTTACAATTATCCGTCCAGGTTTTCCTAGCTCGAAGGATACAACAAAAGTAGTCACGTTAGCTGCATCGGCAGAAGCTGAACTCGACCGGAAAGCCGCCGGCCAGAACGCATCGACCTCAACACTTGTAAATACTGCAGCGATTGGATTGAACACTTTTTTGAATGGGTGTTATCAAATGCACCCAAATGGTTACAACAGAGGTACGATCCAGACTCTCGGACTATGCGGTGACAATGGAATTCTTCAGTTTGTCTTCACATCTCACCCTGAGCAGAAGCTAAAAATCGTCGCGCACAAGTGAAGCAGTCAATTCTACCTACAAGCCGATCGGTGTCTATCGCACAAGAGGTCCATATCATATCAGTGCACAAACAATATTGTATTGTTTCCACCAGCTGCGGAGTGAAATGAGTTTGCCAAATGAAACAAAAGTGCCCGTGCTACGGGATAACACGATTTCGATCTACTTTAATAAAACTCGTGTTAGACCCACAGTTCAGGAAGTGGAGCAATTAGTTAAAGTGAAAATGGAGCTTAATCTCGCTGAAGTTACGTACATTAAGCTACATCACGTTAAAACCTGTGTTTTGATCAAGTTTAGAAGTTTAGCACAGGCAGAGAACTTCATTGAAAAGAACAACATGCAACACGAGATCGAGTTTAAAAACACCGGAATCAAGATCCCGGTGCATATGGAAAACGACATTTGGCCCCGCGCACTAAGAAAGATTACATCAATCAAATCATGTCACAACATGGAGAAGTAGAATCTATTACGAATGACACCTGGAGAATTTATTCACCGGCATTCCCAACGGCGTTCGTATTGTGAGGATACGAGTGACTAAACCAATACCGTCTTACATGACTATCGAATGCAAATCTTCGAAGGATGGAGTGACCTATAAGCAAACAACGCTAATCACATATCCCGGGCAGACACCAACATGTCAATTCTGTAACCATACAGCCCACTACGACAAAACATGCGCAGAAGCAACTAGGCAAAAGTCGTCTACTACAGCCAACTCTAACAAGCAGCCACCGACACCTTCAGATAAACCAAAAACAACGATCCAATTAATCAATAATGCAGGTACAACGACCACGACAACCGCTCCCAAACCAACGACCAGCATCACCAATAAAGAAGAAAATACCGATGAAGACGGATTTACAACAGCGACCCGTAAGAACAAGCAACAAATTAGAACCTCTGATCGTGAACAACAAGAAGGCAGTAGCGATGATGACATGGGCGGGAACGAGAATGCGAGAGAAGCCAGACTGAATGACCCCCAAGTGGCTTCACCGCCAAGGAAAAGGATCTCAACACGCAGCAGCAAGCTGCGTCAACAAGATCTGGAATACCGACATTCTTAGCATTTTATTCTTTTATTTTTACTTTTTGTAAAAAAATGAAAGACCCACGGCTCAGTTGTGCTAACGCATTGAGCCGTTTCAAATAAATCTTTAAATTAAAAAAATGAAATTCTTAGTGCTCAACAAGGTGACATCGAAACAGCCGCTCAACAACATCGATACGAATGATTGGAACATCCCGGATAGCGTGTCCGGACCCGAAATTTAACGTGTGTGGGGAGGTGGATATTATACTCGGAATACAGCACTTCATTTCCTTCTTTTGGCCAAAACGACAAATTAATTTGAGACATAATTTGCCACTAGTGGTGGAAACTGTTTTTGGATGCGTTATTGCTGGAACCGCTTCCTTTCAACCACATTCTCGAATCACTGTTACGAACTGTGCTAGCATCGAATCGCTGAACCGCTTGGTGGAAAGATTTTGGGAGGTAGAGGAAATGGTCGATAGAAAACCCCTGTCCATCGAAGAGGAGGATTGTGAAACATTATACCACGATACGACAACCAGAAACGAGCAGGGGCGGTATATTGTTCGTTTGCCGACGAAACCTCACATTGGTCAAATGTTGGGCGAGTCAAAATCAACTGCTTTACATCGATTCAATTTGCTTGAGAGACGATTTGAAAAGAATGAGGATTTAAAAACTGTGTACCATAGTTTCATGAGGGAATATCTGCAACTACATGGAACTAGCCCGGCTGGAGAGCAGCAGACGAGGAGGAGTTTTTACTTGCCCCATCACTAAGTGCTGAAGCCATCCAGTTCAATAACAAAATTAAGGGTGGTTTTCGACGGATCAGCTAAAACGTCGTCTGGCAATTCATTAAACGACTCGCTTTTAGTTGGGCCGGTATTGCAGGACGAGCTGCTGCAAATAGTCATTCGTTTTCGCAAATACGCTGTTGCATTGGTAGGCGACATTGAAAAAATGTATCGCCAGGTGATGGTACACCCTGACGACAGACCCTTACAGAAAATTCTGTGGAGATTTGACCCTTCGGAACCAATTCAAACCTACAAGCTTTGCACCGTTACCTATGGACTAGGACCTTCTTCATATTTGGCTACAAAAACGCTAATAAAACTGACAGAGGATGAAGGGCAGCATTACCCCAAAGCAGCGCCGCTGGTTTCGAAAGGATACTACATCGATGACTTCATTGGAGGCGATGACACGGTGGAAGCAGCGATAGAATTGCGGAAGGAAATGAGCGAGTTAATGGCTGGTGGTGGTTTTCCACTACATAAATGGACGTCCAATAGGCTAGAAGTACTTCAAGGATTACCCTCGAATCAAATTGGGACCCAGTCTTCTATTAAGTTCAATCCATATGAAACGATTAAAACATTGGGCATCATATGGGAGCCTGAGTCAGATTGTCTAAGCTTCAATCTCAGCATTAAGGAAAAGAATGGTATACTCACCAAGCGTAAAATTCAGTCATGCATCGCTCAGCTATACGATCCATTTGGGATTAATCTCACCAGTTGAAATAACAGCAAAAATAATTATGCAATGTTTGTGGCTTATTCCCATCGGCTGGGACGACGAAGTTCCTAAGGATCTACAGGGACTATGGGAAGACTTTCGACCTCAATTAGAGCAACTATCGTACTTCAATGTGGATCGATTTGTTTTTCTCCCGGATGCAATATCTACACAGCTTCATTGCTTCGCGTATGCCTCCAAGGTTGCTTATGGCTGCTGTCTTTACGCCCGCACAGTGGACAGGAACGGAACGGTTAATGTACAATCAATATCATCGTAATCCCGGGTCGCTCCGCTCCCAAGGTTAGAGCTTTGCGCCGCCCAGCTATCCTCTCGTTTATATAACAAGGTCATCCAAGCACTCGGAATGGAATTCAACTCGGTTCACTTTTGATCGGATTCAACGGTTGTGCTAAATTGGTTACGAGCCCCACCCTACCACTGGAAAACATTCGTCGCCAATAGGGTCAACGAAATCCAAACAACAACACGCAATGCCACATGGAGACTTACACTGGCTTACGAAATCCTGCGGATCTTGTCTCGAGCAAATCGGAGGAGAACTGGCCACGTGAAAGCCCCTTGGAGCCAGTAGAAGAGCTGATGGAGAGGGAAACGGTGGCGGCCGGAGCAACATGCTCTAGAAAATACAACGCAATATTCACTCGATAATCGCACTTCAACAAGATGTTACGCGTAGTTGCATGGATTTCTCGCTTCCGACGCAATTGCCAATCGCGTCGTCTCGGTCAACCTTCATGCCTGAACGCTACTTTGACGGTGGTGGAGCTGGAACAATCAAAAAATAAAGGGTTGTGTACAGGACACGACCACGGTGACATTAAAAATGTAGCTTTTTTCAAGAGCGTGCAAATGAATTTTATCTATCACACATATCGACTCACGTTCTTGCTCACTTGCCTGTTTTCATATTACAATTTGCTATACATGTAATCTATTATTACAATTAATCAAGTATCTCACTAGGTGGTTGGCATTATTTGGCTGATCCATCTAGTAGGCTAGTCTGTCCAGAAAATATATTCAAAAGAAAAGTTCCATATTGAGAACTGTGATGAGGAAGCCCACGCCCGCCAACGGAAATATACAGATTCTCCATGAAATATGAAATTTCATTTTCCATTTAAATTTTCAATAATGTACTAATGAACTTAAGTAAATAATCTTAAGGTTAAGTATTTCTTGATCAATTAGTGGTTGAACAAATGAAATTATTTGATAAATTACATTGTTATACGCACTACCAGTTAAAACGGGTTTTTATGCTATCTTGGTGACATTTTTCTTGTTGCTAATTATTATAACGTGTTATAACTCTGTAGTGTAAACATTGTATTATTAAACCGATTCTGCAGCGTTTTATGTTATATAAGTGTTTTATGTGGCAATAGGACTGACATAATTATATCTTCAGTACAGCGGCTTGTTTCATAATTTAAAAGATTTATTTTAAAATTGGTATACCCAACCGTTCTATTTGTTGTATACTTTAAAACGCGATTAGAACTGTGTTTTAAATACATAGGGTAGGACAGATACTCTGACTGCATAAACTGGGAAAACAATTTTAAGTCCAGTAACGCTTAAGATTGGACAGAAAATGCGCAAAATTCGCAAACGAAAAAAGCAGTTTTTTTCCACACCGTATGTCAGATCTTTATAAAAATCAATCAGCGTATGTAGAATGTTGTTACAGTACTGTTGATTGATTTTTATGAAGATCTGACATACGGTGTGGAAAAAAAACTGCTTTTTTCGTTTGCGAATTTTACCCTTTCTCTGTCCAACCTTAAGACATGGCTTGAATTTTAAGCGAAAAAGAACACTCGCTTAAACTGCTGCTGGGACGGTAAGTTCTGTTTTAAAATTTTCCGTTTTGTGCAGTACGAAGCAAAAGTGTTTGAAATTAGAAAACAAAAAGTTCTGCTGGGAATGTGATTGCTTCCGATGCAATTACACTCAGGTTTTTTTACGCGGGGGATACAGGCCGCGTAAATGAAAACCGCGTAAATTTCAAAAAACGCGTAAATGAAAACCGCGCAAATTTCAAAATCCGCGAAAAAAATACCGCGCAAAAAAAACGCGTAAAAACCTGAGTGTACTCTACTATATAAAATACTACCCTGCTGAACAGTGCAATAACTACTAAAGCACGTTGTCAGATGCCTTACTGATAACAGACTTATAACCGAAATATATATCACATATAACCGAAATATGAAACATATGAAAGCCAATAGGCTCTTTACTCTATGCAGCTACAAAGCGCCTTAAACATGGATCAACACGTTATAACGCACACGCATGCATAAAAATAATTTTTTTTTTTCAACGCAACATTCTCAAGCAGCACACATAAGTCGCATCCTGCCGTTTTAAATTAAATCCAAACCACCCCACCCACCCATTTTGCAAATCATTCTGTGACACCGTGCTGGTACCCGAAAAATCCGCACACGGCCACCGCTGCCGAAAATGCATAGCGTCTACCGCTTAGTGTAGCGTCCAGACGCTGCATCCATGATCTTACCCGTTCGACATAAGAACAAAAACTGATTCAAACGTGTACGCGTCACCTCTATTTATAAACTAACCGTATATGGTTTAGTGACTTAGGTGCGAGTGTTTGTAAATGCCAACGTTGTCGAAAATCGATAGCGCTTATTGCATCGCCCGGAGACGATGTTGCTCGTATGGGATACTAGCAACAACTGATTTAAACGGACATGCGTTGTTTCTATTTATGACTTTTCGTGTTTGATTGAGCGACTAAGGTGCCCTCTAATGACGGCTGTGTCTGAGAAATCTGCCTCACGAATGGTAATGTTCCCGTTTTTCGTGAACTTTTTAATTTTACCAATTTCCAAAAGTCTACTTTTATTACCACTATTTAAGTTAGGTGTTTCTGAATCGGTTGGTGTATGAATGATTAAAATCCATCTAGTAATATCGGACTTATAAACGTGCAAACCTTACATAATTTCGTTACATGGGAGATAGTTTAGATTTTAGAATGACACCTAGCCTAGATAGTGGAGTAAGACATTTTTAATGTCAAAAGTCTACTCCTGCGGTTAGTTCAGTCAGAGCCATACGTACTGGAAATCAAGGATCTTCACAGTGGAAACCTCGTTTCGCCAAGATCCACTGTACGCGCTTTAAACCCATTCCAAGACGAGCAAGGACTGCTCCGAGTAGGTGGTCGTCTGCAGCTTTCTAATGAGCCATATGAAACCACCCGATCAGAAACACACAACAGAAATATTTCAAAACTATATCCCGCATTGTTACTTGTTATAAATTTCTGTTATTTTAACTACTAACGAGACCTAATTTATAACACAATATGTTACAAAAATTGTGTTCTGTTATAATCTTGTTATTTCATTCTGATCGGGCAAACATCCAATATTAATACCCAGGAATCGTCCCTTCACCAAACTACTGGCTCGACACTACCATCACAAACTTCTTCACGGGGGACCGCGACTAATGCTAGCAGTTATTCGGGAACAACTGAAGTTGCTACAACTGCACGCGTACCAATTCTGTACCAATTAAACAGCCTATGGGCCAGCTTCCCTACGCACGAATTACACCAAGCAGAGCCTTTAGCATTACTGGAGTTGATTACTGTGGTCCTGTGTACTTGCGAGCCCCTCATAGGAAAGCAGCACCCAGAAAGGCATACATTTGTGTTTTCGTGTGCTTCAATACTAAATCCACACATCTCGAGCTAGTGGGAGATCGCACGTCGGGGAAAACCATCGCACATACATTCCGACAATGGGAGGAATTTTATCGGCGCACGGAATGAGCTGCATGAGATCTACAGGCGTCTACAAAACCAGTCGGAGATTAATCACATCACTAATACCTGCGCGACGGAAGGCATCCGTTGGCATTTGATTTCTCTGAAAGCACCCAATTTCGGAGGACTTTGGGAGTCGGCGGTGAAGATTGCAAAGCGTCATCTACAACGGCAGTTACGGAATTCCTTGCTAAACTTCGAGGAAATGGTTAAGGCATTAGCACAAATCGAGGCATGCATGAACTCGAGGCCTCTGGCACCTTTGGCGGAAGACACAAGTGGCCTTTCTGCACTAACACCAGCCCATTTTTAAATCGGTTGCTCCCTTCACTCAATACCCGGACCCAATTTGCGGGACATTCCACTCAATCGGCTGGACAGGTATCAGTGACTGCAAGAGAAAGCACAACAATTTTAGCACCAATGGAGAAGCAATTATTTGAAGGAGTTGCAGCGAGATTCAAAGCCTTTTCGACGATTAAGCACACCACTAAAACCCGGCACTATGGTTATTCTTCGGGATGATTCACTGCACCCAACAAGATGGCCCCTAGCACGAATAATCGAAGCAAACCTGGAGAGGATGGCGCCGCGCGCGTCGTTGTTCTCCGAACGTATAGCGGAGTTGTCAAACGTCCAGCTTCCCAAATATGTCTCCTACCTGCGGATGATCAGCAATTGTGCTAACAACTTATGACAGCGACTATCGACAGAGCGTTGGAGAATGCGGACAATGAGGTGGATAAACCAACGGGATTTGCTGTATAATTTATATACATTTTTTATATTGCGTTATGTACTTGTATTGTGATAAGTTTGACAGATTTGATTTGATGTGTGTATTGTAGTAGAAATAGCAATAGTAGAAGTAGTAGTTGAAACGTTGTTTCAAGGTGGCGGCTATGTTTAAGTGCGCATTTTACTGTAGCTAAGACAACTGATCTAGATGAAATTTGTATGTTTAAGGTGGGTTTAGATCTTCATACGTGGGCTATGCAATTGCGCGCGGTGATTGTTACAGTTAGCATTCAGATCCCAAGCCGTCTTAGCGACCAGACGCGTTTCTGAAATAAAGTTTCTCCTTATACAAATCTCCATTGTTTCCCAATAAAATGAGTATCAATTTATAGAAACTTTCGTGGAAGAAGAGTTCCTACCGATTGTGATATGCGGTTTTGGTGAAATATTCGGTGGTTTATTGTTCGGTACATTTTCGGTACATCTGCGAGTAGCTTATCGTAGCTTATCGGACCCAAGACCCTTCGAGCTCGGACAACGCTGGCCACTAGACGTAACACACTGTGAGCCCCACGCAAACACGCACACACCATAAGTCAATGCACGTCGACCCGCCAGTCGGCCACATCACCGCGCACAGATCAGTGGTTGAGCGTTTGTATGCGCAGGCGCAGA
Source organism: Topomyia yanbarensis (assembly GCF_030247195.1). Lineage (NCBI taxonomy): Eukaryota > Metazoa > Arthropoda > Insecta > Diptera > Culicidae > Topomyia > Topomyia yanbarensis. Next base: position 282,100,320 of record NC_080671.1, read on the forward strand.
GTATGAAGAAACATAGAACATAAAAAAGGTGCATAAGCCCTCTCGGTCTCCTCGATGCACCACTATCGAGGCGTAATGCAATAACCATCTTAAAGCAGTTGTTCTTTGGTGCTTGTTCGCGATAGCGAAGATTTGCTTCAACCAGAATGTTCTCCGACCAGAACATTCTCTGACCAGCCCGACACACCGCTCAGCGAAACATCTCGAACCCAGCAAACTGCGCAATTTGCTAGCGACGCCACGAACGAGGGAGAAAGAAAAAGGATGCGCACGCGCCAACATGCCGCAGCACGCCACACACCGATGACGCCATCCTGAGTGTTGATTGGTGGGCCAATCAGCGTCAGCCATTCAGTTCGCCGAAGCAGCAGTTCAGGTATAAATACAAGCGTCCTGTTCTCAATGATTCATTCAGTTTCCAACCTTTGTAAAGAAAAGTGTAAATGTAAGTGAAAGTAATAAAATAGTGTAAAAGTCACAAACTGTTCATTGGACTAGTTGGATCCCGAACGTTCCTGTTCCGCCTGGTTTTGTCTCCATCCAGCTAGAATTCTCTCGTCGCATTGTGGAAGCGGCGCCAGGGGAATTTACCCAGTATTGAAAGTTTGGATTCTCTCGTCGTGTAAGGAAGCGGCGCCAGGGGAATTCATCGATGTGAAGTGCCAACTGGCCGTTCCCGTTGCACCCAAATATGTCTTCAGCCCTTATGTTGGTAGCGACACCAACAGTGCTGATGCACGCAATATGCCTGATGACGCTTGCAATACCGTCAAACCCCTCAACCTTAGGGAGGGAAGGCCCCTGCAACAATTCATGTTCATAATACTTCTGAAAAATGCGGCAAAGGCCATTAGAGTGGCTCGTGCTTGTATGGGAAAACTTCAAAATGATTTAAACTAGCGGGCACTTTTAGAGTTCCTTTTGTGGTTACAAAAGGCCTGTGCGAAATTTGGTAGCGGTTGGTTGCTTCCCGGGTTTGCGCATTGCGTTTAAAGTTTGTATGGGATTTTATATGGGGAAATCAATTATTTTGCATTTACGTTAATAAAGATCGTTTTTTGAGCATGAGCATGAGCATGAGCATGATGGCCGTACAATTCGTAGTTGCTACTCCGTGATTGACCAGAACAAGCGAAATTGCACAGAGAATCAACGAATGGGGCCTGGGAGTAGCTATCCATCCTCAATGTGCAAGTTTCGAGAGTTCTATACTTTGAAATGCCAAAACGGTGCCGGCCACGTCCTTACAGTCATCGGGAAAGGAAGGGAATGTTAGTGTAACAAACGTTGTTATGGAGACCGTGTATACCTCTGCATCTCCACGTTTGCCACGGGAAGGAGTTTTTGTTAGTAGGGTGGAGTAAAGAGTTAGACAAAATCTGGATTCACCTTGATAAGTGATACGATTCATGTCATTCTCAAAATTGTTATTTATTATTTATGTTTATTGATCTGGGCAGCCGGCTGCCGAGAATTCATGATAGATTTATCGTTTATTTAATAAATTCGGAAGTGCTCGGTTTGTAAAAAATGCAACTTCAACTCCGGACAGCCGACCGTCGGGAGTGTTGCTTATATTTAATTGAATCAACCGTCAACGATTTTATTAATCCGTGTTTCTGTAGTCCGGCGAAACACGACATTCCAAGAACAATACGATATAATAAAAAGCAATTACCTTTACCGCGATTGGTATTTATTATTACAAGAAATGAAATGATAGTTATGTATTAGTTTCGATCTCCATAAATAATTTGATAGGATGTGAACTCATATGTTATCATTATTCGCGCGCGTTGTTAGACTTACTGAAGTGCATTTTGAATGCTATAAAAACAGTACTACCTAAGTACCTAAAACGGCCGACTTTATATGTCGAACATACAAAGGATGATGCGCGCGTGTTTCTATACTAACAACTACAACAAGATTATAAAAATGGAAAGAAACTAACTTACTAATACAAACCACAAAATGCCAAAATCAATTCCCTTTGGCGGTAATATTCGAGCTTCAACACAACCATACTTATGACGAAACATGGTTAACATGTCAATCAGTAATATACTGCGTTCACCATTCAAAAGTATATAACAGCACTCAACGCAATGAGAACAACTATTATAATGAACGTAATCCAACCGACCAAAAGCAAACCAATGAATATGACAGTCGCAAATTTGTAACTGGTTCCTGATCCCTCTCACGAATTCAACTCTCAACCCTCGCTTACGATTCAACAGTCATCACTCCATTCAAACAAGACCATGCGTACTCCCCACTTACATCAAACGCCATGCGAATAAGTTGCTTAGTCAGTCCAACAAACACCAAACAAACAAAAAATCAATCCGCTCAGTCCAAACAAATGCCAACCCGACTGGCATCATCCGGCGAACACGCGTTCTCCCACAACGCCCCCAAAACAACGAACACCCAAGACCACACACGACAAGGCACGCACAATTCTGAAAACAACAACCATCATCCGCTTATAAAACAAAATCGGAAAAAACGGTTGCACAACCAAAGCGTCTCTTTGTCAAAGGAAGCATTGTCGATGAATCATCTCATAATAAAGGTGATAAAAGACAAAAAAGAACAACAATAGGTGATCGCCTCCGCATACTAAACAAACGTGATAACAAAACATTTGTTTTTCGCGCCGACATCATTGAAGGAAATTGGCAACTGGGTTCCGATCTCTCCCACGAACTATCAATTCTCAAGCATACATGGCTGAAGCAATCATCCCACTCAGGCCAGACTATGCACCTTCCGTGTGCACATTTAATACCTTGGGGACCAGTTCTATAATTGGTCAAACATAGAAACTAGTTCGCTCAATCCAAAGAAACGTCGACCCGATCGACATCACCCGCGGACACGCGTTCTCTCACAATGCAAACCAATTCACAAACGTCGTTTTTGCTTGAAGCGAAACTGAGTCAGTCTCTAGCCCCAACCGCTGTCAAAATGTATGAACTGACAGCGGCTGGGGTCAGAACCCGACTCAGCCCCGGGTTCAAGCGAAAACGCCACAACATTCGAAACTACATACGACTTAACATGTGCAATTCTGAAGATAACAAAACGAAGACTACCATTTATCCACAATTAAAGCAGAACGGAAAAAATAGTTGCAAAACCAAGTAAAATCTTTGTAATTATAGCTTATAAAGTGCACAATGAGCATGAGCATGATGACCATTAAAAAAAAAAATTATTGAATATTCTGAAAGTACATACTTTTGAAAATATCTGTGCGAAATTTCATCTAGATCGGAGCACTAGATTTCAAACCACAGCCGTTCGCAGCGCGCTAGTTCTTCCGCGTATGAAGTTAACCCTCAAGTTCCCAACACCGCCTCTAGGCGGTCTCTATAAAAATCTAAATAAAACTACTAAAACATGATTGTATGTTGTCATCCGCACTATCATTTCTTCCCAACGCTCACACCCTTCATACACATACATTATTTGAATATTCGTAGCTTTCTGTCAAAGGCAATTGAAGCTCAAAGTTGAAAACTCGAGGAAAACGTGGAAAAAAATTATTTTGTGTTTAGTTGTAATCTTCATTAAACAAATTTTAACTATTTTTGGAAATTTCAAAAACAAAAAAAAATATTTTTGAATAGCCTGTTACTAGCATTTCACTGTAGATGTGAATTGGTTTAGTGGAATAATTCGGAAGTTTTGGTTTTTGATAAAATACTTTACCCGCCTAGATGCGGTTTTGGACACCTGAGCGAAAAAAAAATTCAGTCTTTAGTGATTACTTATCGTTGCGTTGCGTTGCGTTGCGTTGCGTTGTGACGATGATTTTGGCGGATTGCACACTGACTTCATCATGTTTGACTGCTGATTATCTAATAAGAGTTGCTTAGGAAGTGGTAAGTAGGAATTCATACCAATCCGACCCATATTAAAACCTCAACAGCATGATAGCCATCATTGCCGGCCGCCCCCATCTCCATCGTTCACGGGGAAGGATAAAGGATAAGGTAGACAGGAAGTGTTGATGCTCCACCTACTTAACGGAAGGACGACGATTCATCAGACTCTTCCATAGGTGTCGCGGAGTTGGTGGTTTGGAAGGGTATCAGGTCTAGGATTCGCTCCAAGCAAACGATGCGACCTGTAAAGCATATTTTATTAGGTAGTTGTTTAGTTAGTCTTCGAGTGCACGATCACTCGAAAAAGAGATGATCTTGTTTAGTTTTTGGTTATTTTTAAACTCTGGGCAGCCGGCTACCGAGAGTATACTATGTTCCCTAAACAAAAACAATTTGAACTCCACACAGCCGATCGTGGGAGTATTGCCTGGAAAAGCTAATCTTATCTGCGTAATTGGGCCGGATCACTATTTATTGCAACAGTATTTGGACAGAACTCGCTACTTCTTCTCTACGATATATTTATTGGCTTGAAAACTACCAAGTGACAGCATATTATACTGGCAAAAATAGCGCGAGATGTTATAAATCAAGGAAAGTATTTCTTATTTTCCATATCGGATTGTTTGTGGAATACAAGTATACGAGCGATAATACCGAACACTGAAGGGAAATATAAAGGATTGTTAATCTGATGCACGGGCTTGTTAGCAATAACGGAGCTTTAAATTAGGTTCATAAAAACAGACGCGGCGAATTTTCAATACGTATTGAGCCGTGTTCATAGATACTAGTCAGATTAGTCGTATTGGGGCTAATTTCCGATCAACTATTCATTTTTACGGCAATGTTTTCTCGACTAGATCTGTTCGCACCCTCTCATTCTGTTCGCACCCTCTCATTCTGCGGTCTAAGGACCAAATGTCATCAATAGACTTAGAATCGCGTGGAGGCATGAGATAGGAAACTTGTAAGAATTTTGCTATCCCACCGTTTGACTACCAGAATGGATGGGAGAACAGTAATACTAGCAAATACCGACTACCATAAGAGCGGTGCAAATTTGAACGAGTGACGTAGAGTACTGCACTGAAAAAAGGACCAGGAGTGCGATTTTACGAAGTTTTAGCTTCCGATGGCCCTACATTTTCTGACAAAGTGAAGTTCTTGAATGTTGAGATTTTTATTACTGTTTAGAAAAGCAAAAGTATCATAAAGCTAGTATCAGGCCTTCATGAGACCTCAAGAAGTCACTTTTGGAGGTATTCGTAAATGTAGATTTGTCGGTAGACGGTTCCAAATATAATAGAAAAATACCTAATTTAACACAACTACAGATCACTTGCAACATAAAAAGCTTTTTGTGAAATTCGACAGCTCCATCTTAGGCCAATTCAATAAATTTCCTGCATGAAAGTTTCCATTTTTTAAAAACGGTTTTTAAGCCAAAGCTTTGGAAGTTAAACCTTGGCGTGGAAGTGCCGGTATATTAATATATTCTGTTACTTAGTGTAGAATTAGATTTCGTCATTTACGGCTAATATACAACCGCCAGAAGAAACTTAAAACGTTGGTACACAATCAAGAAAGGCGAATCAGAAAAGGTATATGTCAGTGATTCACTAAATACAGACTGGAAAGAGGGTAATATGGAAAACCTTAAGGTCCGCCCAGATTAAGTCTTCGGTACGGAACAAAACCTCGGCCTAGGAACTCCTAGCATGTTGTTAGTCGCCTCTTACGACATGGGAGCAGTTCCCAGAGGTTCTATTCTTGGTTGAAATAGTGCAAAAAGATTTCAGCCCGCCGGACACCACACGGCTTCAGTCTTTAGTGATTACTTATCGTACCGAAACAAGCATTATGCACAATTTTAGCTGAAAAGAAGTATGTTTTAAAAACTTTGCGTGAATGTTGCTGTTAGAATATGGATATTCTTATCATTTAATAAAATTTAGGGGAGTCTGAGGCTAGCTGGCGGAATATTTTTTCTCCTTCTGTATTAGACATATGGTGCTGTCTCTAGTTCTGCACTCCGAGTACTGTTTAATCCATTCTTCAATGTGTTTATGTTGCATTAAATTCTGTTTCGTATACGTTGTAAGTGATATTGAGTTTTCGAGCGTATTAACCCATTCATGCCCATGTTGTTTGTGAACAACAACGTTTTTTAACACCTATAACTTTTGATTGAGGCAAGATTTGCTCACAAAAACAAGTACCGTAAACCGGGGTGACTTTGATCATCGGGGTGACTTTGATCACTTGAAACTTTTTTCGTAGATCGCTTATTAAACCAGAATAGTCGACCGAATCATTTTAATTTAGAATGATTTTTACTCTAAACTTATAAAATACTGATTTGTTATACTTTTTGAGTATATTGTTCGGTTCTTGGGTACAAAAACTACAAAATACCGAAATTTGACTTTACCTTATTTTTAGGAAGCTTCGTAAAGTGTCTATTTTTTATAAAACAAATAACTCTCAAGCAAAGGTAATAAATTACAAGCGAGCTTTTATTTTCCTTTAGATTGGGATTTGCCAAATTTAGTTTTAAGAGTTTGTTTATTTTAAATACATTTTTTTGTAAAACTAGTTCGCAATTATTTCAAATTATTTTAAGCTTAAATTCACAACATTTTTTTTATTGTTCAATATTTCAACGTGTTAAAATGGATGAAACTTTTTGTACATTGATAAAGTACTGAAACAAAACAATCTTAGCAGTTTTAAAGGTTTTCAGAATCCTTTATTCTAGTTGGACCCAAATTATACGAATTTTGGTTACTCGAATTTTAAGTACATTGAAATACTTTTTATAATACCAATTAACATCTATTTAACAATGAGTATCTTTCCAGAATTAGTTTAAACAAACATTTGAATGAAAAACATTGACATCAATAACTTAATGTGGTTGAACATGCAGGTTATCAAAGTCACCCCGGACCACGAAAACGGACTTCAACTTGAAATAATTTTTGAAAAAATAGCTGTAAGTGGGCAGTTTTAGGTAAAACAATTCAATTTTGTTCTCCATACATCCATCCCAAGCAACACGGTATGTTGATAAGCTGTTTTTACAACACCAATGTCACACATTAATTTGTGAAAATATTACTGCAGCAAGCGTTATTCAACTGTTATGCAATTAAAAAAGCGCAAGAGGCGGAGCTTATAGGCAACATGTTCATTTGTTCCGAATGATGTACCAAGAATCATAATAACAACAAAGATTGTTGCAATAATGCTAGCGATTGCTTTGAAAACAACTTTGTCGAAATGAAATGAAACTTAATGTGTTTCATGAAATTGTTATGCAAACAAAGTATAAATATTATGTTCACATTCAAATATGACAATATCATTAATGTGGGTGAAAATGTTTAACCAACAAAATTGAATCGAGTAATTTTTGAAAATACTTTGATATTTTTAAAGGGCCTTAAAACAACGTTGATATGAACTCAATAAATTTTGTACTTATTTTGTGAATTATTTATCGTACGCAAAGAACTGTGCTCAAATATGCTTTTTTCGAGAGTAATCAAAAATTTGAAGCATATTAATGATTAAAATTTTGGGTTCCGATAAAAAAATCTATGCATATTAACTGTTCGTCAGCAACTTTTATCGAGAAAGAATTCATTCTATCAATAAATATGGCGGTTGTTTTTATTTCTACTATGTTACAAACTGAAGTTGAGTAAAAGTTTTATAAGTGTATCCGGAATCAAATTTGCTGACAAGTTGAATAATAATGTCATCGCCAGTTTATGCGATGATGCTTGCAACAAAATTGTTTTAGCTGTGCAGTAGAGTCACAAACACGTTGCAAAAAACATCAATAATATGTGTCAAAGTTGATTGTTTCAGAAAACATAAGCACCACAAATAAATAACTAAGATGTAACGTGCAGCAGCTGTGTTTCACACATGCAACAGTCATGTTTTTTGCAATTCTGTTATCATTGTAATGCAACATATAACTTTTGTTGTTTTTCTAGAACATGTTGCAAGTGCTGCTTGGGATGGTTTAAAAATATTATACTTGAAAAAAATTTGTTGCGTCTAAAAATATGTAATGATTACTTCGAAAAGTGATCAATGTCACCCCGGCTTACGGTAAGGGTAATAACTGTAACTATTGTCTTTCATTTGAGTATTAACAGTTACAAGGAACAGCTTTAGAATTGAAGTTATTGCAATTAGTCTGTTTTGATTCCAATGGAGCAGTGCTGCCAGGGACAGTTTACGTTGACGGCTGAAAATTAATTTTTCATATATCTTCGTTATGTTGTAATATTATAGAAAACTGATGAAACTTATCAATTTAGACTGTCTTTGGCTACATTTTCTACGCAATTGGACTATTGCAAATATTCTAGGAGAATTAAATTGAGCATAGGAAGGTAAAAAATGAGCAGCTTCTGGCACTGCGAGGTAAGCACCTATCTTTATGAAAAAAGGCTTTTCGTGTTTCTTGACCCCACCGTTTTCAAGGAAAAATAGCTTTGGAACCCTACATGTACGAGAAAAAAGCTGGACATGAAAGGGTTAAAGTGAAGAGCCTACTTTAGTCGTATTAGGAAGGGTGCCTCACCATTTTATTAATTACTCGGAATACAATTGATGCAATGCGTATGAATTGGCACCAATATCTTTGCTATCTTCTTATGAACCATTATGATATCAAAAATCGCCATTTGAACCAATGCGTTGAACAAAGATGGCTAACATAAGATATAAGATTTTATGGTCACCGCAACATATTTATTTCATGGACTTGTTGACTTTTCTCGGTGAAAATGAAAACTTCAAATTTTCCCATTACTACACGTAACGTTTCGGCTTACTGCTCTTCAGCCATCGTCGGACGCCTACAAACATTTATTTAGCATTAACGTTAACATCAATTTGTTCACAAAAAATTACAAAGCTAGCATTCACAAATTAAACACAATTTACAATTAACTCACATAAACTTATATCACGCATCTCCATTCACTCTCGTTCACTCTCCACCGCTAGGCGGGCGATCACTCTTCGACTGTCTGCGTTCCTCGCTATTCAAACACTGTCGAAGCTTGGTGACCAGACCGTCGTATGTTGTGCAGAACGTTCCACATTCTCTTTGTAGGTTCACCGTTTTTTCCTCGCCGAGAATTTTGATGTGAAACATCTCTGCAGTTAGTCTGCTCTCCTGGTTTTCGATTCGTTCCAGTATCCGGGTGTTGTCGAAATCGAAGATGTGTCCTTCTTGCAATGTGTGTTGGGCTAAACCAGTTCTCGCATCTTTTTTCTTCGCGTCGTTCTTGTGTTCCGCTACTCTCGTTTCCAGCCTTCTCCCCGTTTGTCCTACATACGTTTTGCCATCGCCTGTTCCACACGGAATCGAATACACCACGTTCTTCTGTTTCCCTGGTGGGATCGGGTCTTTCAGTTTGGAGAAAATTCTGTTTTTTATTTTATCTTTTGGCTTGAAAGCAAGTTTTGTATCGTGTTTTCTCAGAATTTTCTCTAGTTTTTCACTAAGTCCCGGGACGTATGGCACAGCTACATATGCTATTTCAGCAGTCGCATCTTTATTCTGCTGTAGGCCATTATAGTGTTTATGGACCCGATCTTTCAGAATTTTGCGAACAAACCAGTAGGGGTAATGGTTTATTCGCAATATCTTTTTGGCTGTTTCGATTGCCGCTGGTCGGTTTTTACAGTCGGAGAGCTTAACTGCTCGATCTACGAGTGCAATTGCCGTGTTGCATTTATGCGAATAGGGACTCTCTGAATTGAAATCCAGATATCTACCATCCGCTTGTTTGGGTAGCCAAACTCTTTCGATGCGATCATGGTTTCTGGTTAGCATCATGTCAAGAAATCTCAATTTCCCGTTGTCCTCCTCTTCAATGGTGAACTGGAGTTTACTGTGGAAATTATTGAACGAGTCTAAGATTTCTTGAATGTGCTCCCTTTTGCCCACACAGAAGCAATCGTCTACGTACCGACGGTACATCATTAGAGGTATTTGTTTTCTCTCTAATGATGCTATGCACTTCTGTTCCAATCGCTCCATCACCACATTCGCAATGACTGGTGAGAGTGGAGAGCCCATAGGGACGCCGAAAGTTTGTGCATATATTACACCCCGATGTACGAAAAACGTCGATTCCAACACAAGCTTGACCGCCTCCATGAAACTGTGTTGATCGATGCTTGTGTGTTTCTCCACCTCTTCCCATCTCTCGTTCAAGCAGTCCAGGGCAAAATCAACAGGCACGTTCGTGTACAACGACGTCACATCCAGAGAGAAAAGAACTACATCTTCGGTGATCTGTGTTCCTGTTATTTGATCAGCGAACTCAAAACTATTTTTAATGTGGTACTCAGTTTTCCCTACTATATTTTCAATCACTCCAGATAGGAATTGGGCCACATTGTACGTTGCTGATCCAATCGTCGAAACCACCGGGCGGAGAGGTCTGTCCTGTTTGTGTATTTTTGGCAAACCATAGACTCTTGGTGGATTACAACTGGATATTTTTATCTTCCGGTGTGTGCGCGCGTCGATGTACTTGCTATCGCGCCACCCATCCACCAATACACCGATTTTCTTCAGAACTTTCGATGTGGGGTCCGATTTCAGTTGTTTGTACGTGCTTTCATCACTCAGAAGGTCCTCCATTTTCTGTTCGTACTCCTCAGATGCAATGATGACGGTTTTGTTTCCCTTGTCCGCTTTGGTGATAACCAGATTGGGGTTTTCTGCCAAGAATTTCTTACTCCTGCATATGTCCTTGCTTATCCATTCATTTTCGCAGTGTCTAGGTTGTTTTTTGAAATTCATGTAATTTATCATGGCAGTGGAAACCTCTGTTCTGATTTCGTCTGCGTTTTCTTTACGTTTCACCGTTTTTTCCAATTCCGAAATCATTTCAACGTAGGGGATGTGGTTGTTATTCTGAACATTGAAATTCGGACCCAGTTTCAACGTTCTCTCCAGAAAATCCGGGATTTGTGTATTGGTGGTGTTTTCTATCCACTGTCCACCGCGAGTGAGAGACGCAATTCTCCTGTTTTTCAGTGTCTCGATCTTACGTGTCTCTCTCGTTTTACAGGAGTTATGTACCACCACAGTCTTGTTCTCCACCATTTTCTTCACCCGCTGGACGTCGGCTTGTTGATAGATTAGTTCCATTCGGTTGGAATAGAACATTTTGGTTCTCTTCAACTCAGCTAGCGTTCGTTTGGTGTCGGCCACCATTATGCTGATAATGCGAATTCTGTGCTTGAATAATACCTTTTCAAACTCACGACGGGATCGATCATTATTCAGGTTGATTCCAACCCTGTAGTTCAGACACGTAGGGATGACTTTGCACTTTCTACAATTCAGCAAAAACTTCATGCGATTGCTAGCTTTCGCAATTTTAATTGATGCCTTTTGGTACTGTTGCATCAACTTTCTGCCATCGTAGCCATATTTAATGGCAATTTCTTTGGCGATTAACATACTTCTTCGTACTTGATCAACTGATGAATATAAGATTTTATGGTCACCGCAACATATTTATTTCATGGACTTGTTGACTTTTCTCGGTGAAAATGAAAACTTCAAATTTTCCCATTACTACACGTAACGTTTCGGCTTACTGCTCTTCAGCCATCGTCGGACGCCTACAAACATTTATTTAGCATTAACGTTAACATCAATTTGTTCACAAAAAATTACAAAGCTAGCATTCACAAATTAAACACAATTTACAATTAACTCACATAAACTTATATCACGCATCTCCATTCACTCTCGTTCACTCTCCACCGCTAGGCGGGCGATCACTCTTCGACTGTCTGCGTTCCTCGCTATTCAAACACTGTCGAAGCTTGGTGACCAGACCGTCGTATGTTGTGCAGAACGTTCCACATTCTCTTTGTAGGTTCACCGTTTTTTCCTCGCCGAGAATTTTGATGTGAAACATCTCTGCAGTTAGTCTGCTCTCCTGGTTTTCGATTCGTTCCAGTATCCGGGTGTTGTCGAAATCGAAGATGTGTCCTTCTTGCAATGTGTGTTGGGCTAAACCAGTTCTCGCATCTTTTTTCTTCGCGTCGTTCTTGTGTTCCGCTACTCTCGTTTCCAGCCTTCTCCCCGTTTGTCCTACATACGTTTTGCCATCGCCTGTTCCACACGGAATCGAATACACCACGTTCTTCTGTTTCCCTGGTGGGATCGGGTCTTTCAGTTTGGAGAAAATTCTGTTTTTTATTTTATCTTTTGGCTTGAAAGCAAGTTTTGTATCGTGTTTTCTCAGAATTTTCTCTAGTTTTTCACTGAGTCCCGGGACGTATGGCACAGCTACATATGCTATTTCAGCAGTCGCATCTTTATTCTGCTGTAGGCCATTATAGTGTTTATGGACCCGATCTTTCAGAATTTTGCGAACAAACCAGTAGGGGTAATGGTTTATTCGCAATATCTTTTTGGCTGTTTCGATTGCCGCTGGTCGGTTTTTACAGTCGGAGAGCTTAACTGCTCGATCTACGAGTGCAATTGCCGTGTTGCATTTATGCGAATAGGGACTCTCTGAATTGAAATCCAGATATCTACCATCCGCTTGTTTGGGTAGCCAAACTCTTTCGATGCGATCATGGTTTCTGGTTAGCATCATGTCAAGAAATCTCAATTTCCCGTTGTCCTCCTCTTCAATGGTGAACTGGAGTTTACTGTGGAAATTATTGAACGAGTCTAAGATTTCTTGAATGTGCTCCCTTTTGCCCACACAGAAGCAATCGTCTACGTACCGACGGTACATCATTAGAGGTATTTGTTTTCTCTCTAATGATGCTATGCACTTCTGTTCCAATCGCTCCATCACCACATTCGCAATGACTGGTGAGAGTGGAGAGCCCATAGGGACGCCGAAAGTTTGTGCATATATTACACCCCGATGTACGAAAAACGTCGATTCCAACACAAGCTTGACCGCCTCCATGAAACTGTGTTGATCGATGCTTGTGTGTTTCTCCACCTCTTCCCATCTCTCGTTCAAGCAGTCCAGGGCAAAATCAACAGGCACGTTCGTGTACAACGACGTCACATCCAGAGAGAAAAGAACTACATCTTCGGTGATCTGTGTTCCTGTTATTTGATCAGCGAACTCAAAACTATTTTTAATGTGGTACTCAGTTTTCCCTACTATATTTCCAATCACTCCAGATAGGAATTGGGCCACATTGTACGTTGCTGATCCAATCGTCGAAACCACCGGGCGGAGAGGTCTGTCCTGTTTGTGTATTTTTGGCAAACCATAGACTCTTGGTGGATTACAACTGGATATTTTTATCTTCCGGTGTGTGCGCGCGTCGATGTACTTGCTATCGCGCCACCCATCCACCAATACACCGATTTTCTTCAGAACTTTCGATGTGGGGTCCGATTTCAGTTGTTTGTACGTGCTTTCATCACTCAGAAGGTCCTCCATTTTCTGTTCGTACTCCTCAGATGCAATGATGACGGTTTTGTTTCCCTTGTCCGCTTTGGTGATAACCAGATTGGGGTTTTCTGCCAAGAATTTCTTACTCCTGCATATGTCCTTGCTTATCCATTCATTTTCGCAGTGTCTAGGTTGTTTTTTGAAATTCATGTAATTTATCATGGCAGTGGAAACCTCTGTTCTGATTTCGTCTGCGTTTTCTTTACGTTTCACCGTTTTTTCCAATTCCGAAATCATTTCAACGTAGGGGATGTGGTTGTTATTCTGAACATTGAAATTCGGACCCAGTTTCAACGTTCTCTCCAGAAAATCCGGGATTTGTGTATTGGTGGTGTTTTCTATCCACTGTCCACCGCGAGTGAGAGACGCAATTCTCCTGTTTTTCAGTGTCTCGATCTTACGTGTCTCTCTCGTTTTACAGGAGTTATGTACCACCACAGTCTTGTTCTCCACCATTTTCTTCACCCGCTGGACGTCGGCTTGTTGATAGATTAGTTCCATTCGGTTGGAATAGAACATTTTGGTTCTCTTCAACTCAGCTAGCGTTCGTTTGGTGTCGGCCACCATTATGCTGATAATGCGAATTCTGTGCTTGAATAATACCTTTTCAAACTCACGACGGGATCGATCATTATTCAGGTTGATTCCAACCCTGTAGTTCAGACACGTAGGGATGACTTTGCACTTTCTACAATTCAGCAAAAACTTCATGCGATTGCTAGCTTTCGCAATTTTAATTGATGCCTTTTGGTACTGTTGCATCAACTTTCTGCCATCGTAGCCATATTTAATGGCAATTTCTTTGGCGATTAACATACTTCTTCGTACTTGATCAACTGATGAATATAAGATTTTATGGTCACCGCAACATATTTATTTCATGGACTTGTTGACTTTTCTCGGTGAAAATGAAAACTTCAAATTTTCCCATTACTACACGTAACGTTTCGGCTTACTGCTCTTCAGCCATCGTCGGACGCCTACAAACATTTATTTAGCATTAACAACTGAAATCGGACCCCACATCGAAAGTTCTGAAGAAAATCGGTGTATTGGTGGATGGGTGGCGCGATAGCAAGTACATCGACGCGCGCACACACCGGAAGATAAAAATATCCAGTTGTAATCCACCAAGAGTCTATGGTTTGCCAAAAATACACAAACAGGACAGACCTCTCCGCCCGGTGGTTTCGACGATTGGATCAGCAACGTACAATGTGGCCCAATTCCTATCTGGAGTGATTGGAAATATAGTAGGGAAAACTGAGTACCACATTAAAAATAGTTTTGAGTTCGCTGATCAAATAACAGGAACACAGATCACCGAAGATGTAGTTCTTTTCTCTCTGGATGTGACGTCGTTGTACACGAACGTGCCTGTTGATTTTGCCCTGGACTGCTTGAACGAGAGATGGGAAGAGGTGGAGAAACACACAAGCATCGATCAACACAGTTTCATGGAGGCGGTCAAGCTTGTGTTGGAATCGACGTTTTTCGTACATCGGGGTGTAATATATGCACAAACTTTCGGCGTCCCTATGGGCTCTCCACTCTCACCAGTCATTGCGAATGTGGTGATGGAGCGATTGGAACAGAAGTGCATAGCATCATTAGAGAGAAAACAAATACCTCTAATGATGTACCGTCGGTACGTAGACGATTGCTTCTGTGTGGGCAAAAGGGAGCACATTCAAGAAATCTTAGACTCGTTCAATAATTTCCACAGTAAACTCCAGTTCACCATTGAAGAGGAGGACAACGGGAAATTGAGATTTCTTGACATGATGCTAACCAGAAACCATGATCGCATCGAAAGAGTTTGGCTACCCAAACAAGCGGATGGTAGATATCTGGATTTCAATTCAGAGAGTCCCTATTCGCATAAATGCAACACGGCAATTGCACTCGTAGATCGAGCAGTTAAGCTCTCCGACTGTAAAAACCGACCAGCGGCAATCGAAACAGCCAAAAAGATATTGCGAATAAACCATTACCCCTACTGGTTTGTTCGCAAAATTCTGAAAGATCGGGTCCATAAACACTATAATGGCCTACAGCAGAATAAAGATGCGACTGCTGAAATAGCATATGTAGCTGTGCCATACGTCCCGGGACTCAGTGAAAAACTAGAGAAAATTCTGAGAAAACACGATACAAAACTTGCTTTCAAGCCAAAAGATAAAATAAAAAACAGAATTTTCTCCAAACTGAAAGACCCGATCCCACCAGGGAAACAGAAGAACGTGGTGTATTCGATTCCGTGTGGAACAGGCGATGGCAAAACGTATGTAGGACAAACGGGGAGAAGGCTGGAAACGAGAGTAGCGGAACACAAGAACGACGCGAAGAAAAAAGATGCGAGAACTGGTTTAGCCCAACACACATTGCAAGAAGGACACATCTTCGATTTCGACAACACCCGGATACTGGAACGAATCGAAAACCAGGAGAGCAGACTAACTGCAGAGATGTTTCACATCAAAATTCTCGGCGAGGAAAAAACGGTGAACCTACAAAGAGAATGTGGAACGTTCTGCACAACATACGACGGTCTGGTCACCAAGCTTCGACAGTGTTTGAATAGCGAGGAACGCAGACAGTCGAAGAGTGATCGCCCGCCTAGCGGTGGAGAGTGAACGAGAGTGAATGGAGATGCGTGATATAAGTTTATGTGAGTTAATTGTAAATTGTGTTTAATTTGTGAATGCTAGCTTTGTAATTTTTTGTGAACAAATTGATGTTAACGTTAATGCTAAATAAATGTTTGTAGGCGTCCGACGATGGCTGAAGAGCAGTAAGCCGAAACGTTACGTGTAGTAATGGGAAAATTTGAAGTTTTCATTTTCACCGAGAAAAGTCAACAAGTCCATGAAATAAATATGTTGCGGTGACCATAAAATCTTATATTCATCAGTTGATCAAGTACGAAGAAGTATGTTAATCGCCAAAGAAATTGCCATTAAATATGGCTACGATGGCAGAAAGTTGATGCAACAGTACCAAAAGGCATCAATTAAAATTGCGAAAGCTAGCAATCGCATGAAGTTTTTGCTGAATTGTAGAAAGTGCAAAGTCATCCCTACGTGTCTGAACTACAGGGTTGGAATCAACCTGAATAATGATCGATCCCGTCGTGAGTTTGAAAAGGTATTATTCAAGCACAGAATTCGCATTATCAGCATAATGGTGGCCGACACCAAACGAACGCTAGCTGAGTTGAAGAGAACCAAAATGTTCTATTCCAACCGAATGGAACTAATCTATCAACAAGCCGACGTCCAGCGGGTGAAGAAAATGGTGGAAAACAAGACTGTGGTGGTACATAACTCCTGTAAAACGAGAGAGACACGTAAGATCGAGACACTGAAAAACAGGAGAATTGCGTCTCTCACTCGCGGTGGACAGTGGATAGAAAACACCACCAATACACAAATCCCGGATTTTCTGGAGAGAACGTTGAAACTGGGTCCGAATTTCAATGTTCAGAATAACAACCACATCCCCTACGTTGAAATGATTTCGGAATTGGAAAAAACGGTGAAACGTAAAGAAAACGCAGACGAAATCAGAACAGAGGTTTCCACTGCCATGATAAATTACATGAATTTCAAAAAACAACCTAGACACTGCGAAAATGAATGGATAAGCAAGGACATATGCAGGAGTAAGAAATTCTTGGCAGAAAACCCCAATCTGGTTATCACCAAAGCGGACAAGGGAAACAAAACCGTCATCATTGCATCTGAGGAGTACGAACAGAAAATGGAGGACCTTCTGAGTGATGAAAGCACGTACAAACAACTGAAATCGGACCCCACATCGAAAGTTCTGAAGAAAATCGGTGTATTGGTGGATGGGTGGCGCGATAGCAAGTACATCGACGCGCGCACACACCGGAAGATAAAAATATCCAGTTGTAATCCACCAAGAGTCTATGGTTTGCCAAAAATACACAAACAGGACAGACCTCTCCGCCCGGTGGTTTCGACGATTGGATCAGCAACGTACAATGTGGCCCAATTCCTATCTGGAGTGATTGGAAATATAGTAGGGAAAACTGAGTACCACATTAAAAATAGTTTTGAGTTCGCTGATCAAATAACAGGAACACAGATCACCGAAGATGTAGTTCTTTTCTCTCTGGATGTGACGTCGTTGTACACGAACGTGCCTGTTGATTTTGCCCTGGACTGCTTGAACGAGAGATGGGAAGAGGTGGAGAAACACACAAGCATCGATCAACACAGTTTCATGGAGGCGGTCAAGCTTGTGTTGGAATCGACGTTTTTCGTACATCGGGGTGTAATATATGCACAAACTTTCGGCGTCCCTATGGGCTCTCCACTCTCACCAGTCATTGCGAATGTGGTGATGGAGCGATTGGAACAGAAGTGCATAGCATCATTAGAGAGAAAACAAATACCTCTAATGATGTACCGTCGGTACGTAGACGATTGCTTCTGTGTGGGCAAAAGGGAGCACATTCAAGAAATCTTAGACTCGTTCAATAATTTCCACAGTAAACTCCAGTTCACCATTGAAGAGGAGGACAACGGGAAATTGAGATTTCTTGACATGATGCTAACCAGAAACCATGATCGCATCGAAAGAGTTTGGCTACCCAAACAAGC
Organism: Topomyia yanbarensis; assembly: GCF_030247195.1. Taxonomy (NCBI): domain Eukaryota; kingdom Metazoa; phylum Arthropoda; class Insecta; order Diptera; family Culicidae; genus Topomyia; species Topomyia yanbarensis. The sequence continues at coordinate 282,118,341 of NC_080671.1, forward strand.
GGATGGTAGATATCTGGATTTCAATTCAGAGAGTCCCTATTCGCATAAATGCAACACGGAAATTGCACTCGTAGATCGAGCAGTTAAGCTCTCCGACTGTAAAAACCGACCAGCGGCAATCGAAACAGCCAAAAAGATATTGCGAATAAACCATTACCCCTACTGGTTTGTTCGCAAAATTCTGAAAGATCGGGTCCATAAACACTATAATGGCCTACAGCAGAATAAAGATGCGACTGCTGAAATAGCATATGTAGCTGTGCCATACGTCCCGGGACTCAGTGAAAAACTAGAGAAAATTCTGAGAAAACACGATACAAAACTTGCTTTCAAGCCAAAAGATAAAATAAAAAACAGAATTTTCTCCAAACTGAAAGACCCGATCCCACCAGGGAAACAGAAGAACGTGGTGTATTCGATTCCGTGTGGAACAGGCGATGGCAAAACGTATGTAGGACAAACGGGGAGAAGGCTGGAAACGAGAGTAGCGGAACACAAGAACGACGCGAAGAAAAAAGATGCGAGAACTGGTTTAGCCCAACACACATTGCAAGAAGGACACATCTTCGATTTCGACAACACCCGGATACTGGAACGAATCGAAAACCAGGAGAGCAGACTAACTGCAGAGATGTTTCACATCAAAATTCTCGGCGAGGAAAAAACGGTGAACCTACAAAGAGAATGTGGAACGTTCTGCACAACATACGACGGTCTGGTCACCAAGCTTCGACAGTGTTTGAATAGCGAGGAACGCAGACAGTCGAAGAGTGATCGCCCGCCTAGCGGTGGAGAGTGAACGAGAGTGAATGGAGATGCGTGATATAAGTTTATGTGAGTTAATTGTAAATTGTGTTTAATTTGTGAATGCTAGCTTTGTAATTTTTTGTGAACAAATTGATGTTAACGTTAATGCTAAATAAATGTTTGTAGGCGTCCGACGATGGCTGAAGAGCAGTAAGCCGAAACGTTACGTGTAGTAATGGGAAAATTTGAAGTTTTCATTTTCACCGAGAAAAGTCAACAAGTCCATGAAATAAAGATGGCTAACGCCGCTCTAACCAACGATTTTACATGGTTAGGGCGAACATAGGCTCATTACCCTAGGTATAGTTTTTAAATTTCAGCATTTTTGTTATTGTTATTTAGGGCTAGTTCAAAGCTATTCCACGAATGACTAGATTGTTCGATAGCGCGCGAAAACAACTTTCCTTGGCCGTATATGTAGCAAAATTTGTTTTTTTGTTTGTTTTTTTTGTTTGTTTACTTCGGAATTTCACTTGAAGAATTTCGAAAATTTTGCTTTTGAATACAAAGTTTGCGCCGAAATTAAAATGCAGGAGCATTGGGGCTGAAAAATAATAACAAGTCTCGATTGATTTGGAGTTTTATCCAAAAAGCATCTCACGCGATCCATACTTTATCATCAAAAAAGGCCAGGTGGCACCATAGTTCGTATAGTTGTAAATTTGCGAGATTCCCGTGTCACATATTTAAAATTCTGTAATGCAGCTAACAGTCTGCTCTTTTATGCAACGCATTCATTTTTACACGATCTTCTTAAATTAAATACATAAAACATGATAAGTGTAACCATCGCCAGCAGACCCTGGACCCCCCTACTATAAATTAGAAGTCAATAATTAAACAACCAAAGCACTAGAGAAATACACCTTACAGTTTAGGCATTTTGTGTTCTGATGGAGTCCAAAATGTAAGCAACCATCTGTATTCGCTTATGTTGAAGTAACCAGGAAAAAAAAGTTTTTATTTTTATTCGCCCAGGTGCCCAACACCGCCTCTAGGCGGCCTACTTATTTTAAGGCTTTAATGAAAAATCCATTACTTTCAAGAATTTTCAACATTATTTTCGTTTTTCTCATAACGAAGCCCACCTCAAAAATTTTTTTCAGCCCAAAAAAAATTTGGGCGCTAGAGGGTTAACACAAAACTTCAAACGCAATTATCTCGGAACTAAGTTGTTTGAAAAGTACCGTTGCGGTGAACGCAAAAACTATTTATCCGATTTTCATAATTTTTAATTGTTTGTATTCACATTTTCGCGTACTTGAACGGTGCCTTTTTCATCCAAAAAAATTTTTTTTTTCTTTGCAATGAATTTTTGTTTAAAATTTTGAACACCACAAAACTCAAGTTTTTAATTAACACGTCTTTTTTGCACGAAAAAAATGTTTTATTGGGAAACCGATCCGTTCAAGCACACCACAATACATTTTTCTTTAATAATCTTTTTATTTTTTTGATTTCAGTTGAGCGATTCGGCTTGGAGAGCGTTCACCGCAAACCTCTACCAAAAAAACTCACTACGGGGGATCCGTTTTTTCGAACTTCGATAGCACTACCAACGAGCTGTCTTTTGCTTTTTCAAAAAAAAAAATTGCATGAAACGCTTAAAAAATCACGAACTTAGCTTACTTTTTCGCCACAACTTTGTATATAACCCCTTAAAAACTTTTTCGAAGACGGTAACTACCTTCGAGTTTTCAAAAAATAAGATAACAATTTTAAAACTTATGGTTCAATCCAAATGCAGAAATTTATTATTTTTTCCAACACTGCCAGTGCACACCCACATCTACATTTAAAACATAAATAAATGAGAATATATTCATCGCAGAGACTTTGTACCTTTGAATGAAATGCTCAGAATGAATTGCTGAATAACATAGACGTAGTCAGAAAATGAAAAGAAGGAGTGGGAGCTTGTATACTCCCCAGTTCCCTTTTTGAGATTGTTTTGTATTAGATAAAGAATCATTACTTCCTTGTAAATGTGAACGACTGAACTTTCTTAATATTTTGATAAAGCCAAATACGAATCATACTACAATCGTTGCTGTGGGAAGTAACATTTACAACATTTAGGATTTACACCTGAAAACTTACTACTTGTTACTTTTGCTCGAGGCTTAAACTAACTCAGCTCTGGAAATCTTATTGGGTTCTAACCTAAAGTATGTTTCAGTTTTTCTAACATCAATTTCATCAAAAACGTTTGTTTTAAGTAACTATCCTGGTTTCGTTTCCAGATTCTCAAACGAAAACGTCAATAGAAACAATTCCGAGACTTTAAGGAATCTATGGATATGCATTTCGTTTCCAGATTCTCAAACGAAAACGTCAATAGAAACAATTCCGAGACTTTAAGGAATCTATGGATATGCATTTTTTGAAATTCTGACTCTGAAAGGCTAAGAAATAGGGTTTTAAAATATGTAAAACTTATGAACCATTCTACCATTTTAAATGGAATAGCAGCATAGGCCTTAAACAGTAACACTCAAACACGTAAGATTAATCTTTATTTCAGCGGTATAAACCTGCGTTGAAGATGTACTACTTATGTTATACTAAACTATCTAAAAAGGAGACTGGGAAGTGCACAAACCCCTCCTTCCTCTTCTTTTCATTTTCTGACTACGTCTATGTTATGTTAATTCATTCTGAACAAACTATTCATAGATACCAAGTCTCTGCGATGACTATATTATCATTTAGGGTAGACGTGCCCTTATTCATCTCATTAGTCACGATGTCACACTATTTCGCTGATAAATCGGCTTACACTGGTTAGATTCCGCTTAAATAGGTATCAACATCTTTGATTTGTTCTTAAGAAGACGATCAATAAAAAATATGGCTTGAAAAATGTAAAATACTCTCGTTAGATCGAAGCGAAAAGTCGAGTACAACGCACCCTTATTCATCCTACCATTTGAGCTGATGCGTTGAATAGAGATAGCAGACACTGCTCTAACTAATGTGTTTAAATGGGTGAGATGAATAGAGGTGCTAAGATGAATTAGGGCACAGGAACCCTATTTAAGTTTAAAGTATCGGTGTCGGTGGTGTACTGACAGTGTTGGAAAAAATAATGAATTTCTGCATTTGGATTGAACCATATGTTTTAAAATTGTTATAACTATTTTTTTAAACTCGTAGCTAGTTACCGCCTTCGACAAAGTTGTTAACCAAGGTTTGAACTATAGTTTTATAAAGCTGGTTTTTCATATTGAGTGAAATAGCGATCTTTATTAATGTAAACGCAAAATAATTGATTTCCCCATATAAAATTCCATACAAACTTTGAACGCAATGCGCAAGCCCAGGAAGCAACCGACCGCTCCCAAATTTTGCACCACATGCGATTGGGACCACAAAAGAAACTCTCAAAGTGCTGTGCTGGAAAATTTCATATGTCGAGCCACTCTAATGGCCATATAGAGTAATTA